>NC_083653.1:20661638-20961638 GCF_963576545.1 Limanda limanda
GGGTGGATTAAAATGTAATCTCTGCCCATGAAATTATGATGTGGAAATGGCTCATGGACCCAAGATGCCTTCTGCGGTTTTTCTGCTGGTTTACAACAACAAACTTTAATTTTTCATCCAGAAAAAACAGGATATAAGTGGTCACTGCTCGACCTTGAGCTAATGGAAGATAATGCCCGCTGATTTAGCCTCTTTCCTGTTTCCTACTTCAGAAAGTAAAACCACAGTGCCCCTTTTAAACCATCTCGATCGACTTTCGATGACGACACATTCGAACTCTGGATGACTCGTGGAATCCCGCTAAGCCTAACAACCTTTGATACCATGAAAAGTAATCCTCTTTGCAACATCTTCATGAAACCTGCCATTGTGCAGATCAGTTTCCAATTAGGATGGTAAAATTGGAAGAAACCCATCTATTTTATGGGGAATACATTACTAATTCACATTCAAATCCCATCCCCCTGTCGGATTCTTCAACAAAGCTTTGCTTTGGCAAATAAATGACATTACAAGACAAGACCCAAAACTGTTTTGGATTAACGGAAAAGAATGAGTCAGGTATGGCTTGCAGCTTGCGTTTGACATCTTTGTAAAAAAAAAAAAAAAAAAAAAAAAAAAAATATCCCACCTCTTTTTTAGTGAATAGAATTTTTTTAACACATTGCTCATAATTCCATGCTTTGCTCCTACAAGGCCCTTGCCTTGTTTCAACACAGTTCAGGGAGCCTTGACGGCAGGAATACCCATAAAAGATGGCATGTCAGGGTGAGGAATAGGCTAACTAATGAGGACCCTCATAATCCTTTAGCTCGAGCTTAATGGGGCATTTGAAGGAGGACAATGCATCTTCTGGCACATAACCCCACTCTTTTTCACACTCTCTTTGCAGAAAATCATGTTACAAGGGGAGCACAATTAGCCAAAGCAGTGATAAAGAGCCATGGTGCCTTCTTTAAGCTAAAATAATATTGCACTTCAGAGCATGCATTAATCAGTAGTGCTGCTACATTATAATGCTCACAGGCATTATTCACCCATTTTAATCCATTATTAGCATTGGGTACGATGATGGAATAATTCTTCACATAAGTCCTTCATAAATTGCACTAATTGTAAGGGAATTTTGTCTAATTGAGTTTAATGAAAGTTTTTCTTGAACTTCACCAAAACAGATTAAAACCTTGATGACAGATAACAGGCTCCGACTGCAGCAGTGAAAAATCGGAGCCTTGCTTTTTTTCCTACTTGGTGCTAAGGACTGGTTTCCTGGCTGCAGTCAGAAAGCTGAGATCTCAGCTACCGCCCCCCTGCTGTACTCTGTCTTCCTATTATAATACTATCACCTCATCCCTGATAGATCCATGCACCTGCCCCCTGTGTGTTCAGGCAATGAATATGTATGCCTAGGAATAATAACAAGAAAATCTTAGTCAAATCACTGCTGGCTGTCGCGGTAAATCGCGCCTGTATAAAATCCCAGGCTGCAATGATCCCTTTCTATATCCTGTGTATTCATTTTCTTGTTTAAGGCTAATTCTCTTACAGTAAATTCATTGAAGCAACTCTTGCACCACACATAGTATGTGCAGAGGACTGTGACCAGGATTTCACAGTACACGTGACAATCACTTGTTATGGTGCTCTAACAATGGAACTATACATTTTTGCACCCAGTCCTCACTACATAACTTCTGAACTGGCATATGGGTCAAGAAATTGCATTATAAATACCATAATATTACCAGGAACACATGCAAAGCCTAATGTATTTCAGCTTTGGAAGTCAAATGGTACAAGTAATGCAAGGGCATGTCACACCATGCCGCTAGTGTTCTGCACCCTTCCATTAGGCGTTACAACATATATTCATATATTCATATGGGTGTTAACACCCATATGAATCCAGAAGATGTTGTTTTACCTGTTTAAGCACTTGAGCAATGTTTTGGCAACCTTTGTTCTATGTCACTGAGTCAGCTGTTCTCTGAAACCCCCTCAGATTCAAGGCACCAGGTGTGTATGAGATGCGTTGTGAGATGCTGAGGACCAATTGTTGGGTCTAGTGACTGACACACGGCTTCAATGCTACATGAAGGTCAGGGGCAGCTCCTGTGGACTGGCACACCAGGGTAGTGTTGATTCATAAGGGGGGCTGGAGTGTGTGTTTTTGTTATCGTTATCAGGGTATCACACTGCACAGCTTCAAATTGCTTAGCCTTGGATTCAGGACGAGGTGTGTTGATTCCCACTTGAGTGTGGAACTATTGACCAACAGCTACTTGTTGTGTTCGTATTCTCGGCAGCTTTGGGGACCTCCTAATGTGATTCTGTTGGCCACACCACACTGTGACTTCCAGCATGCACTGAGACAGTTTGCCACTGAGTGTTAGCTGTTTGGGAAGAGAATCACCACCTCCAAATCTGATGCCATGCTTCTAGGCCATAAAAACATTGCTCCCTGCTCACATTACTCCCTCTTTGTAGTGAGTTGTTGTCTGAAGCAGTAGAGTGGGATCAGGAGTGAGAATTTGATGGATCATAACTGATTGGTGTGGCATCAGCAATAATGCAGGCGTCGTACCTGACCACTTTCATTGAGGCGTGCGAGCTGAGGTGGAGGTCAGAGCTTTCCACTGATTCTGTGTTACACCCCTCAACCATGAGCATGGACTTTCGGTGGTGAAAGAAACAATGAATTCAATCAGTAATAAAAGTGGATAAAATGGGTTTCCTCTGCAGAGGTGGCTTGGCTCACCCTGATAGAGGTTTGGAGTTCCAACATCTGGAAGCAGCTTGGAGTAGAACCACTTCATCTCCTCATCCCCCAGCAGAGAGCCCTGTTCAGGAGAGCTGCATCTGGACCACCAAGCTCAACCTGCTCCAACCACAGCCCAACTCCACATCACCGGGTACTATCTTATCTTATCTTTCTGTGATCAATCAAGCACAACCTTGATTAACCATAGGGCACTTGACAACCCTTATCATTTTTATAATTAAAACAGCCAGTGTATTATAAGTGGTGTTATTATATTTTGTCCCCCTCAGATCTCTGCAGTTTGATAAATTAAATAGTATTATGTTTGATAAGAATGACATCAAGAAAAACACGGCCCACAATGTAAAAGGAAACAGAGCTGAAATGGACTGCCTCATGATCTTAGATACACAGTAGGAAACCCTTCACTGCAAACATGTTTTCCCTCTGCCGACTTGTGTAAAGATCGAGCTGTGAGACATCTGAGGATAACTGCTGCGGCTTTGTGTGTCACAGAATCCTGGTGATGAAAAAAAAAAAACATCAACAAAGGAAAAAAAAAATTCTTGATACTAACTCTCACCTACATATGGCACCTCTGGAGAAGGTGATTACGGCAGCCTCCGAACTGGCTGTTTTTAGTATAGCTGGAACATCACTCAACAGGCATGATGCGAGAAGGGGCCAGCAGCTCCATGGCTGTGTAGATATTGTGTCTTCATTAAAATCCACACATGGCTCTGCTGGGCAGCATTGTTTAGGGAGGCAGCAAGTGTCTCTTAAGGCTCATCTGCAGAAGCAGCAGCAGAACCCGACCGAGCAGCGTATCCATGAATTCCCTGTTACACGGCAGCCTTCTTCAGTTGGGTAAAGATGAGCAACTATTGATATAGATATAAAAACTAAAACAGAATCCGATATCCGCCTCTTGGGACTGCAAATGCTCGTTGAGACATACAGTTAGTGACCTGGAAAATGAAAGTTATGATTCTGCTCAACACATCACAGCTCAGCATTTCTAAGCTCTCAGGAAGCTAGCCACTAATTAAAGTCTTAATATCAAGAGTCACTCAGCATCTTGGTGAAAGGTGGACCCTGTTTATATTTGGGGAACAGTGCTTGTTAAAAAATGCATAAGGATTTAATGGATGTGGGTACGCTGCCATCCTGACCATGCAGCATACATGACATATATTTGAAAATGTGCATATTTCAAGTGAAATAAACTTTCAGGCTTTATTGGTGCATAAAAAGAAGCTGTCTTTTTATGCAGTTGTGGGAAGTGCTACAGAAAAAACTTGATGAGGGTGAAACGGAGAGCAAAAACCCCAGGGCCACACTATGTTTTGAATCACACAATTAACCGTCTCTTAATTCATGTATAACTTATGACTTGCAAAGCCATCCAGGTCAATTATAGCTGCTGGCCAGCATAACTAGTCTCAGTGCGGGTGTGCAAGTGGTCCCTCAACTGGTGTGCTGCAACATATATGAAGAATCATAAAAGTAAACTAAATTATATATAGGTTTTTTGTCTATAATAATATCCAGAAATATCCCAGTTACGAACGCATGTGCATTTGGAGCCTGGAGTCTGTGCAGTAGCAATGTGAGGATGGAACTGTGGTAGTGGGGTGCCACTGATACATTCACTGAACCAATTGTTATTCAGTCCCAGCTGTCAATCAGGACGTTTTACCTCGTTCTTATAACAAATTAAAATAAGTAATTAAAAGCAAACTTCCGAAAATTAGCACTTGAATATACATCCGTGTAATGAGAACTACCTAAAACAACGCAAACGATCTTGGAGGATAAATGTATTAGACGTGAACTACAGCTTCTAAAAGAGGAGGCGGGATTTAATACCTATACTGCAGCAGGCCACCAAGTGGTGAGCGAGACACTTTTGCTTCATTTTTGGGGAACAGTCTTGTCGTCCATATTTACATACTGTCTATGATAAGAGCTAAATAATAATGTTACTCCTTGGATCACTCAAAGCTTCCTCCACTTGGAGATAGTCTACATAGAATCTAATATGCAGACACCCTCTAAATCAGTCTGTGTGCGTGTGGTCAGCAATCATCTTGTTTTAGATTTATATATTACAATAGATTTAGCTTAATTGCATCACATTTGTTTGTTTCACATGCAGACTGGACGAAGATTTATGTCATGAGTTAGAATAATTAACAATGTTTGAGTGCTCTCTTTCAATTCAATTCCAAATTTTATTCAAAACAACTTTATTTGTTCCCGGAGGGCAGTTCAAAGGCTCATACACTCGTGGTAATGAGAGAAGTGACATGTGAATCACATATTTCTCTCCCTTAATAATTTACACTTTGTCTCTCAGTCACTGGACACAGTCTCTATAAGCAGTATAACCTTGAACACGTCTCCTCATTAATAGAGCTCACTCAGAGCTGATTATTTGAGACCAGGACAGAGACTGATCTCACTGTCAGGGAACCTCAGCTCAGCAGCTGCGTGTGGGAACTTTATAGACAATCAGTCTCATTAATGGGGTATTTGTGTGTGAGTTGTTGGTCACTGTGCTGGTCTGGTAAACTGCTTTATTACAGAAGGACACTCCAAAACTACTGGGTTAGTAAAGCTAAAATCTGATACGGATATCTGGGGTCTCCAGACGATGATTCCAAAGTATGTCTGTTACAACCTGACCTTTCCTGTTGTGCCACCATCAGTGTCCAATTTCCCTTTGATCAGTGTATTTTCACAGCATGATACATGCAGGATATTCATAAAAGGTTCAGTGAATATTCATAGTCCCTAAAGGATGAATCCTAACGTCTTTGTTTCGTTCAAAGAGGAGGTCAGGCTTCACAGAACTAAATTGTCCAATAGAGCTAATGGGCTATGGGAGCATCCCAAATTCACACAAAAAAGTGAGTCAAGGTGGGATACCAAGGGGACCATGCGTCATGATCAGAGCACAAGCTGCAGTTGGTTTGTACCGAGCTGGAGTTTCTGTGTCCTCCTCCACTCTGCTCTCACTTGAACTAATAAACACTCATCACTAGTTATCAGGACCTGATCAGCACTTGAAGTAACTTAGTGTTTGTTTGATTTGCTCCAGAGTTTATGAAGCTGCATTTAAACATCATTAAAATGACTCATCATTTTATGCTCAGTACAACACGAGACGTGAGGCTCACAGTCAAAATGAGCAGAGCGACTCGCAGACATGATCCGACTCCATCGATTCATAACCAAACACATAAAAAATTTACTATGAACGTGAACTGGCTCATTTTCATCTCCATAATCTTCATAACTATCATTCGGACTTATCATCAATAAAAAAAGAAATGTTAAATGTATATACCTGCCTTCTGTCATTTATCTTTCCATTCCAACAACAATAAACATAGAAAATGGGGATTTTTTTAACATTGTAATAATTTGACGGCCCTATACAAAACAAAAACAAGGTTATAGAGATTTGAACAAATAATTGACGTTGCCATTTTAAGCTAGGGATGGGGATTATTTTACCCTTATCAATCAATAACGGATCTTCTATGCAGATATCTGCATATATGTAACGTTAACATTTAGCAAGGAAGCTATTTCAAAAAGATGACATCTCCTGTCACAGTTCATGGGATTAAAGAACACTGGATGTTCCAGTCTCGAGGTCTTCACAGATCGACCTAAACCATAGGACCAGAGAACCAAAACGATAACAGACAGACAGACTTGGAAAGCAAACAAGAACAAATAGGAGTAAGAGACCAGATGATTCGGGTCCAATAAAGTGTTATGGAGCTGTGCTAGGCAGGGAGGTTGTAATTACTGGTATGGATAATAAGGAGAGAGGGAATAGGGGGAGCATGTAAGGCCATGTGGTGGGCAGGTGGTAAATGGTGGCAGGAATCAGAAAGGTATGCAGAAATGCAGGGGTGTGGAGAAGTGAAAATATGTGTTAAGACAAAAAGAGGACAAGCAGAAACTTTAACAGCCTGAGCACTGATCCAGAGGTGTGGAACTAGGCTATAGCTTTTTTAGGTTGCAGATTGTCGTGAAATTTGCTGAGCCAGTTCCTGGCTGAACTAATTTCTATGAAATGACTTTGCAATTTTTAAGTCCAGGGCTTTAGACTTTTAAGCCGCCAGCAAACAAAAAGTTAGTTGTAGAGAAGCATCTAAAACCACCTGCACCCAGAATCTAACGTCATTATTCACTTGGACACTTTGTACCGTTTAGTTTCAAGCATGTCTCAGCCTTATGTCTTCTTCTTTATAATAACATATAGAAAACAATAATTTAGCACAGTAGTTTATGCAGTGCAGCTTGGTAGAAACTTTCTAGACACTTTTTCTTTCCAGCAGGTCTGTGAAGGTTTGGAAGATGTAACCTTGCAGCTTGAACAGCTGTGTCTCTCCAAGGAGCAGAAGGGCTAATCACTCTGACAGCAGAGTATGAGTGATCGCTGCTGCTGCCTTTATTATACCACTGTGCAGGAAACAGCCATAGCTGGAGGCATTGTTTTCTGATGTTGTCCGTCCTTCCATCCACGTGATATCTCTGCAACGCCATTGAGGGAATTTCTACAACTTTGGTAGAAAGTTTAATCAAGACTTAAGAATAAAATGATTGCAGTTCGGTTGTCAAAGGTCATGGTCACTTTGACCCAACAGATATCTCGGTTTTGGCCTCATGAACGTGTCATCTAAGGAACACCTCTAAGGGAATCATTTTCAATTTGGCATAAATGTTTGCTTGGACCAAAAGATGAACAGATTACATTTCTGTGGTCAAATGACTCAAGTCAAGGTCGGTGTGACGAGCTGTAACCAAAATTATTTTTTGTTAAAAACTAAAGACTACCCTGTTTTATGAAAAAAACTCAACATAAATGTGATGAATGTGAAAGGTCAAGTTTACTGCGACTCCATGATAATCTGCAACAACACTTTTCTGGCCTCTGGAGATTGTGAGAATATTTTTCCTTTAACTTGAGCGAATGTTGCAGGCATACAACCGCAAGGCAGTAATTCTAGTTAGTGATAACTTGTAATAGAGCAGCACTGAAATCATGCCTGTGCCGACCTTCACTTTCACCAGAAACCAACAAGGATGTTATGAATTCCTTCAGGAGGAGGGATGCTGCTCTGCGGATGTGTTGTGGCACAGAGCTCATCACTGGATATATATTTAAATAGATATCTTCCCTCGGCTGAATTGCCGTACTTTAGAAGGAATATGAAGACGTTCGACTCTCATTATTAAAGTCAAAACTGCTGCTACGTTGTGATGATGAAGATAACACTGTGGATGGGGAGGGAGGGATAGTGGGGCCGGGAGCTGTAAATAAAAGGATGACGTGGCTGCAGAACACACGGTAGATGAGGCAGTTAACATTTGAGGGGTCTGCCTGTAATGACCGTTAGTCAGGTGAAACCACATGCAGCTAAAATGACAAATCCTGTGTAGCTTTTAGCGTGGAAATAGGTCTGACAGAAGGACAGAGGAAGCCATTACCCAGAACCAGATCGGCGGATCTGAGGGTGTGGGTCTTTAACTGTTTCAAAGCACGAGGGGGCTCCTGGAAAATCTCTCACCAAGCAGACAAAATTAACCTGCGAGCATCTAGTCCGCATTACTGCACCACTGGTGGAGAGGGTCACCATCTGGCAGAGATATATTGCACAATTACCTACAGTGCTGCAGTGACAGTCTGCAAAATATAGGCCCTCAGGTGGAATCATAGAGCAGCATCTGACTTCTATCAGCAGGAGTAAGTCTGAAAATACAGACGCACACTGGCATGTTAAAAGAACAAATTTGACTGCAAAAAAGCAGCATCGAAGCAACTGCTTAACCGTGTTGTTGCCTCATTGTTGTTATAACCAGTTATTTGTGGCACATTTTCTGTTTATGTCTTGGTATTTTCAGATCAGCTGCAATATGTTGTATCTTAATTTTCCTGAAGAAAACGTGATTGTTGTGCTAGCCGATGCTAAGTGGCTGTCTGTATGAAGACAGGATTGTTGAATGGGCCCCTATAGGTTAGTCATAAAACTTGTAATGATAACTCACAAACTTAAAATGTCAACATAATGTGCTTATGTAAAGATTAACAGTATGAAGCCCTAAGTATTTTGAAGTTCAAAAGGAGTTTGTTCTGTGTACGGAAGACAAATTATAAATACGGTGGCCCTTAACGGGCCTCCATAGGCTTTAATGGGATATAATAAATAACCTGTGCACCACACGAGTCATCATAACGACCTCCTGAAAAGATGATCCCTATGTAAAACTGAACATTGGAAATATCAATGGTATTTGTACTGTATATAAAAGCAGAGATGCAAATACAATGAATGTCTTAGGAATTGTTTTAATGGCCTGAATATATTTACTCTGTGAGCTTCTTACTCTTAGTGATATGGTTTTAGCAGCTAAGGGACTTGTTTTGAGTTCTGAGATATTTTCAGGTTGTCTCACACACACATAGCATGTTTAAGATCTGCACACTGATTATTTGCCGTTGAAGAAATCCGCAATTTATTACTTTATTATTGCAGGACATTTGCATGCACAATTTCCTGTAATTTAGTTGAATCTATTCCCCTGTTGATCTGTGCAAATGTTCCCTGTGCCACTGGCTGCTACAAAGATCTCAAGCAGAATATTTCCACTCCAAAGCTATATTTGGCACAGCTGAAATGCTGCTATTTTTTTTCAAGCCCCGCCATTGTCAGCTCATGGCAGTTCTTACTATAATAGCAAGTCATTTAAAGCCAAACAGTTTAATTAAGTTGAGTGTTTCAGAAGAAAGGCTTATTTTAAACGTCTGCAAAATTTGTATTTGGCTCTTCTCACTTAAAATAATCATCACAATACTTCCTTTACAATAGATGACGACAAAATGAATTGATTTGTAGACAACAATATTTAGCTTGTTTTATTATATGTTCATGTCTTTACTGTATTTTATGTGTTATCTTATGCATAATCTCATTAAAATCACATAAGCAGGTATGAACAATGTTAAGAAAGCCTTCAAATTCATGTATAAATAAATACTATTTTTACATTGCTGTATGTGAACAAATAAAAATGCAGAGAAGAGCAATAATTGTTACAAATAGCAATCACTATAGTAAAGGCATCTGCAGCAGTGATAGATGAATACAAAGCTGAGGCATTAGAGCAGACAACTGTTTAAGAATGATAATTGAAAGAATTCATGAGAAAGGAAACACAAATTTTACAACATGAGGCTCATAAATTAGAGGAAAGTGGAGCCTGAGATGCTGTCAAAAGGTCTGAAAGACAAAGTTTTCTCCAAAGTAAACCTCTCTGAGGAAACACGACAGTTCTTTATGCCTCACTGGTAAACCAGATTTGCAGAGTACGTCAAGATGGAAATTGGTGGTCCAAAACCTTATCCTCTGCAATCTGTGTCAGTCAAATCCATTGGACAAGTGGCATTTAAGACGGAGGGCTTATTTCTTCCTTTTTTGCACCATCACAGAACGGCTTTGTCTGGGTGGCATTTCTGATGAACAAGGTAGGAAAACAATATGGCTGTAGCGACTGACAAGTCTTTATCTGGTTCCTGTCAAAAAGTGTTGCAGATGAAATACGACCAAATGCAACATGTCATTGAATGATGCTCAGGGTGACAAGCTGCTGATTGGAAATACCAAGAAGATAAAGACTGGATCAGAAACACAAAAGATTGGATTTTTTAACAGACTTATACTGACTCTCCGACTGTTTAGAATTCAAAATAACATTTCAATGTACAAGGAGAAAAATATGTTAAATAGTGTGAAATAGCTGAGTTAGGATGTGATTCTAGATAGGAAAATTCACCTCACCGCAGGGCAGAGACATGCTAAGAACTGTTTGAAAGACTGGGAAATAAAATAAGAGATTAAAGAATGAAATATTGTTACTTTTGTAATATCTGTATGATAAATGTTTTGGCCCTTTATACAGCAGTTCTGAGAAATGCTACCCTAAGGCCGATTTATGTAAAATGGCAAACTGACCCAGGGCCAGACCCCAGAGGCCCTGCATGCCCCAGGTTCACTATGTCTCAATGTTCTCTCTGTAGCCATTTGATTAA
The DNA here is from genome assembly GCF_963576545.1 of Limanda limanda. Taxonomy (NCBI): domain Eukaryota; kingdom Metazoa; phylum Chordata; class Actinopteri; order Pleuronectiformes; family Pleuronectidae; genus Limanda; species Limanda limanda. Next base: position 20,672,510 of record NC_083653.1, read on the forward strand.
CTGTCAAAATGTCGGGCGATCAGCATGACTAAAGCATTAAATCTGCTAAATGAAACCCTGCTTGTTTCATGCCTTTTGGCTCTTTATATTAATGTGGCAAAATCGAGTTTTAAGAAGTATCTAAGTTTATATTGTTTAATTAGGGTTAGGGTTAGGGTTATATTGTTGTTAAATTCCCAAGTAGAGGTGCAGAGTGTTTCGTATAATTATCCAATAAGCATCCATTCTTATCCGGAATATTTTGGCCTCATATCTGGATTGCGGGAAGAAGTAGATTTATGGTTGCCTTCTTTATAAACATTCTATGGTCAATACCCAAAGCGCATGGCCATTGTTGAGCTTCAGAAATCGGGTTTGACTGGTGCAAATTCCAAAAATAGTTAAAGTGAGTAAGTAACCAAACAAAACCTGGGGCCCTTGGAGATTGACTGAAGGGCCCAGTTGCTTGGGATTAAAGCCACTACAACCATGTGTTGCTGTTCATTTCATCACTTTGGTATTAACTTCAATATCACAACAACTGGACGATTTGCAATATCCTTGAACATTAAAAGTTGTGTGTGAACTGAATGTGCCCAAAATATTGGACTTATTTTCAATGTGTTTAAATATGTACCATAAACTAGAACGAATCAAACAAACACAAAGTAAACTTTTGCTTGAGTCCTGTACATGTTATTGTTAACGTGTTAAGTGATCGCAGGTCAGCAGGAGAGTGGGGACATGCTGCAGGGTAATACAACACAGAATGTAGTGCAACCCTGACAGTTCATGAATGCACACATTTGGGAAAGTATTAACCGAATTAACCGACATGAGCCAGATTAAGTAGGTTAGAGGTTATAATTGTCTTTGTGGGCATGTTAGCCTGCTAATGTTTGCATTTTGCTGAAAGCACTGCTGTTCCTTATTTTGTCACAGAGGAATAAGCTTGACTGTCGATTCTTAATCACTCAATATGTTTTTCTTTCCATGTTGTGTACTTTATAACCCATTACAAAACATTACATTACATTTAATTTAGCTGACGCTTTTATCCAAAGCGACTTACAATAAGTGCATTCAAGCATGAGGGTACAAACCCAGAACAACAAGAATCAAGAAAGTACAATTTCTTCAAGAAAGCCAAACTACAAAGTGCTATAGGTAGGTGCCATTTAAGTGCTATTAAATTGTTAGGTTAAACTTTTATTCAAGGTATAGTCGGAAGAGGTGTGTTTTAAGTTTGCGGCAGAAGATGTATAGACTTTCTGCTGTCCTGATGTCATTGGGGAGCTCATTCCACCACTTAGGAGCCAGGACAGCAAACAGTCGTGATTCTGTTGAGTGTCTAGCTCGCAGTGAGGGAGCAACAAGCCGATTGGCAGATGCAGAGCGGAGTGAACGGATGCAGGCAGCCACTGGTAACCAGTCAAGGGAGCGGAGGAGCGGAGTGTTGTGAGTGAATTTAGGTTAAAGACCAGTCGAGCTGCTGCATTCTGGAAGAGCTGCAGAGGTTGGATGGCACTCGCCTTGTGAGTAAAGTTTGTGTACTGGGTCTCTTTAATGCACCATAAATGAATACTGACATAATGGGGGTGACAATGGGAGGAAAAGGTCAAAATAGGCCCAAATACTCATAAGGTAAATTCCGCCAAGCCCTCAGGGCACCTGAAATAATTTCTATAAATTTGGAACTGGAAAGTAAAATCCCTCATTGGGCCCACTCTGGAAGAAAAGTGAAAAGATATTGTGAGTCATGGATAACACTTTTCTTTTTAAAGGCTTCAAGCCAAGACTATACCACCACTGTAGCATATACAAAATAAACCTTGCTGAGACTAAGCTTTTAATGCCCTCTTTAGGCACTTCAGAGCTGATTAATGCAAATTGATGGATTTAGTACCATACTTAAGACCACTGAGAAATCCCTATGCATGATATTAATGATTCACAATGCTTATGGTGTCTGCAGTCAATGCCTTTCGTTCCATATGAACTTAATATGCTTGATTAGTATAGTCAAAGATGATTATTTCATCTTCAGTAGAACAATTTTGCACGTCTTGAAACTATTCAAGAAACAACTTTCCACTTTCAAACTTAACGCCAGCAATCGTTTCAATCAGAAAATATGACATGTTAATTAAACACTGAATGTCTCATTGCTTAATGAAGCTCTTCATGTCATGTTATTCTGCAAAAATCAAGCCAAGTGTGATTGTGTTGAGATGAACAATTCTCAAGATATGTGTGTTCTGGCATTATTAGATATTAGATTGCTGAACTCAAGCATGTACTTATGACCATTAAGACTTGTAATAGTAAGAATATTTTTCTTCAAGTATAACTGACTGATGACCAAATAATAACATGTTTCTCATATGTCCTTTGATTGATGATGATTGAGAGCCTGATATCAATGGGGAATAGTTATCTAGTAACACCTTCATATATGACACCTTTCTTGATGGATTCTACTTGTTTTAATTCCTGATCAAATTCCCACAGGTTAAAGTGGGCTATATCCTCTGACTCACAGTACAGTAACACAGAACAGGTCCCAGTTTCCCAGGGGCTGGGAGTTGTAGTGGCAGTGCCTTCTGTGGACTCAGTGGAGCATGAAAAGCTTTCTCCCCCAGGCTACAGGCACACAAGAATGTCAGAGAGGACGTGTTTGTTCTGTATGGCCACATGGTGCCACAGGAGAGGCGTCTTCTTTTCCGGGGATTGGGTCAGCATGTGGAACAAACTCACAGCGAGGAGCCTCTGAGCATTACTGCAACAGGCCAGCCACAACAGAACTGACTGGGTGTTCACTCTGCACACTCCGTTCAACAGGAGATGTGATTGCAACGAGTCATTTCTCACCACGTTTCACTCAAGCGGAGTTGACTGTGAGGTTTCCAACTGAACGTAAAAGGACAGTGGAGGAGCAGGCTGTACCTGGAAACAACACAGATTTCTGAGGACACTCTTAAACAAATTGGACCAGTACAAACTCTATAGAGTTTAGCAGGGTTTTCTTTTGGTAGGAGAGAGTCTATTAGGAGTGACAATGCTACAGGGAAGAGGTTCAGAATGAGATATTTTCTTCATTGTAGCCCAGCACAGCTCCACCTTTCTTTAAAGCTCCCACACAGCCATGATCGAAGATTACTCGCTGGAAATGAAAAGGAGACTTGCATTTATGGCTAACATCTTTACTGTGGCCACAGTGTGACACCAAAGTTATTTTACCTGATCTCTTAATTTTTTTTTAATGAGTGTCAGTAAGACGAACTGATTGACAGTTTCCACATGTTGAATTTTAACATTTGGACCTATTAGACTCCTAGTGGCAGAATCAAGAGACTAATACGACCTCTTAAACTCCTTAAAATGACATATGCATACAGTACATTGTCATTAAAAATGGCCTTATAATGGTTTAAAGTTAACTTCTACTACTAACTTTATCCTGTCGTCCCTTGAGGGGCATAACTCTTCTATTCCCGTCCTGAGCTGTGGGATGGGCCTCTAACCATCTCTTTCAGCTACCCACCATATTGTTTTGGGCTGACCTTTTTTTCATTTTCAGGTGCTGTCCATCTTAGGGCAATCTTTGGTAAGCAGATGTGGTCACTACTGAAAACCCTTCCAAGCCATTTTATTTGCTGACGTCTGGTCTTCCTGTATGGTTTCTCAATTATTTTTTAGGCCAGAATGATGGGGCATATTAGCAAGACATTGTTTAGGTTAAAGTTAAGGTTAGTGTACCTCACTACCTCCCTTCATCTGACTGGGACCCATTTATACACAAGGAAGCAGTGCCTCCCCACAAGGGTAACAATGCAATTTGACAAAGAACAATTGGAGGAGCAGACTATTTAAAGGGGTTTCTAGGTGGGAAATTCAAGTACACAAGTATGTAGTAGTACTGCAAAGACAGGAAATGTTAGTTTTGTACAAAATAAAATGATGAAATTGACCAAGCAAAAAGTTGTAGTTGGTGCCATGGCTTTGTTACATTAACACAATTTGAACTTTACATTCGGGATATACATAATTTCATTCATGTATTTAACTTTATTGTAAAAATACATGTATATAGGATGGATTCTCTCAAAAGTGACTTCTGATGACAATACAAGCAAGACAAAGACATATTCTTTCACTCGTGTAGCGATGCCAAAAGTCCCTGGATAACATTATAGGTCACATTGTCCCTTTTGATCCTTTTTTTATTGATTTTGCTGTATTAGACACCCATTGCTACAGTTTTTTAGGTGAGGAGGATTAGGGGAAATTTCACTCTTAGCTCACATACACAATCTGCACAGTCATGGGACTGTGGACACTGTGGGCGTCTGGGCTCGAACATCCCTTCATCCATGACCCGAGAACAACGCTCCACTTTCCACCTTGACCCCCGCAGTGAGCAGGGGGGGCAGACAGTCCAGCCAAGCAGTCCTTGTTTTGCTCTGCGGCTTTCATTGATTACATTTTTTTAAACATCCTTTCTTAAGTTTCTATTGTGAAAATAAACTGAAAAAAAGAAACAGTTCAATAGCTCTCTGATAGGGGTATTATCCTTTGGCAATCTCATTATATGATTCTGAAGTAATTCTCAATTCAAAATGATTCTTGATTCAATAAGAACTATATATATTGTATAACAAAATGTGTTTTGCACAAATTGTTCTCTGACCTTGTGCAAAAAAACTGTCGGAGAACAGTTTGTGTGGCAGGGCGCGTATAGCTAGAAGACATTGTTCCAAAATGCTGTGTGGGCACAGGGCTTTTGGAATGAAACAGACTATAGACTGAATTATTTTCTTCACCTGACCATGAGTTGGTTTGTAAAATGCTACAAAACTGGGTCAAAGCTCCATACATTATGAGAGTATTCCTTCAAATAATCAAACTTTGTTGCAACTGTTTGTCTTGATCTGTATCTTTGGTTGGAACAACTGGGTCTTGCTGGTTTTAGCATATTCATGCAATCTGTTGATAATCCACAATTTGTAATATATTCACAGCCTTATCATTTCATATTTCTGAATCAATGGGAGTATTTGTCTGTTAACTTCTTAATTTGTTATCTTAAATCAGAACCATACTACTCTTTCTTTCGAGAAAACACTGGCTGTGTTTGAAATCACCAATTTGTAGAGGACAAATCATCAGCAAAGAGAAAAGAGCTTTTGGACACGTCTCTGCTAATTTTCCATTCTCTTGTAACTACGTCAGCTGGTGGAAAGTCACAAGACACATTTTAATTGTTTAAATTACACTATAGTATAGATTTGTTTAGATAAAAAGAATGTTGCCACAATTTACAGATTTGTCTTGTGTTGCTCATTTAAAAAAACCTGCGCTATCAGAAATATTAGGGACATGCGCTAAAACCGACTGGTCTGTGAAAATGCCAGCAGATATAAACACGTCTGTTTTCATTATCCCAATAATTTAGGTATTTCTGAGCAGAATAAGAAGGAGTAGAATCTCCATTGAGATGAGGCTGGGACTCGCTGCCCTCTCTACTCTTTTCATCATTTTGCATCCTATCAACCCTGCTGGCAATATGCATGTAGGTCTATATTGCTCGATTAGTCTATAGTAAACTATTTTTCACGATGCATTGCGGGATACAACTATATCCACTATACAGGCTAGAAAAAATTCACCAAACATTTGGACAGCACTAAAAAATGGACTATATAGTGATTAGTGAATGATTTCCCACCCAACTACAATATTCAGCAGTAGGTGTATATACAAATTCTGCTGCTTTTATTTACCAAGGCACCTTCTTTTGGCTTTCCCATCGAAAACGTTTATCGAGGTAATTTTCAAACTTGTAAAATCCCCCCCAGACAAACTGGTCCTCCCCACCAAATATCTGTCTAATCATATACCTTATTTAATTGCCAAAGAAAACAATATCTACGTACATTAACAATTTCTCATTTTAATAGCAATTGTTGGTATTCCAATGCCAATTTTGTTGTTTATTGGTGTATTGTTCCTCTGTTGCAGACAAGTAGAGTCATCAGACATGACCTTGAGTGCAGCTAGAACAGAGTTTGATACCACTCAGGCATCAATAAGGTATGTCTGTTTGGTATTCAACTTTTAATAGCGGACACAGTGACTTTTCTGTCTGCAGTCTGACTTTTTCTCTCCTGGGGGAAAAAAAAGAAGAAAATGCTGCACTGTTCCTTGCTGACTGAGACAAGCCTCTTCTCTGGGGATCGTCTAAAGCCATTCTGGGACACGCTGGATATCCTGACTTGAAGTAGAAGTAGGTGAGGGAATGTGGTTCCACCCAAAAAACTGTAAATTGCAACATTTCATCGTTCCTGGGAAACACTAAACATGAAAAACTGATGGTATCTGACAGTGTGAGAGTATCCACAGGTGGATTCCTCTCACCTCAGTGTCAGTAATGCATGGCATTAACCTGCATCTAAGGTTTTTTTTCTCCAACACGTGGATATAAATCTACAGAGACCACGTTTCATCTTCAAGCATCTGAAGATAATTTCTGCAAGAGTTCCCAGTCATGTCTGACTCCTGCAGTGATGATGCCATTCCCATTTAACCTATTTACGACTCAAGCAGCAAATTAACATTAACATTCTCTCAAGCGTTTTAGAAAGCCTCGCTTCACATTTCAGGGTTCTGTGATATTATTGGTCATAATGTGGTGATATCTACCTCTGTATTAAGGAGGACCCAGCTACCCCTAGTGTGCTTCTCCATCCGTTTTCTCTCAAGGACACGTTGAAGTAGAGTGAAGCACCTCAGCCCCACTGAGCTAATGGACCTTGAATGTGGAATGTTCCAAAAGAGCGGGCTCCTCACTCTGGAGCGTGGCAGGCCCTGATTACAGAGGTGACAGCCTGGACATCCAGAAGAATTACTGAGATTGTTCTGCTGGAGTCAAAGGAAAGGGGAGGGCCTGTGGGATAAATCACTCTTTATCTAGTCTATCAGATGATTCCATAGCGCGTATAGCAATAACAGTTTCTCCTTGAGGACCTTGAGCATTGTCTGATGCACTAACACAACTCTGAGTACATATTTTTACTATGAAATGCAGTTCAGAGTGTGTGGGAATGAAAAGAAAATGGCTTCAGAGCTCCATCCCCCCCACCAGCTTTCTAATGGATCCAAACGAGCCTTGATTCTGTCAAGTACCGGGAATAGTTGAATGGCTTCTCCTGCTACCTGCTTCTCTTGAGTTGCCAAAATTAGCTACTGGTGAAAGAGGAAGTGAATGCTTACAATTGTTCAAGAATACATTTTTTAAATGACTTCACAGGCTTCCATTTGTCATTAGCAGGTACTCACTTTATTTCTGAATTCGACATTTCTGAAACAAAATGTGCTTCCCTGCAGTTCATTCCCTTTGCTTCCATTCAGACATCGCAGGTACAATGGAGAAAGGGCACACATGTAGTGTCAGCAACAGTTAGTGCATCCGAATGATATAAATTTGTAGTCTTCACAAACTAAGATCAGTTAGTGAGGTGTGCGAGGCAGAAAAGTGGAAGGAAGCGTTCACTGAAACCAAAGAGCAGCCAGATACAAAACATTTATAGTTTAATGTGATTTTAGGATTTTCCATGGATTCTGCAATACACACATTGCCTATTGCCAATTCTGAGGGACAATGCAGGAAGTGGTTTGCTCCTCCTATTAAACAGTGGTATATATGGTGGTACATAGTTTGTGTCCAGTCAGTCACACACACTCAATTAAAGATCCCATTTTTCATAAACCAGTCTGTTGCTGAACTTAAGTGTTGACGTTCAGTTAAGTTTGAGTCTAAACTCTATAACCACACCACAAGTTATTTGCCAGTGACTGCTCGCTAACCTTATCCATACTGTGGTGTCCCTGATATTGTAAAATACATTTTAAAAAAACACTTCCAGGAGATTGCAAATTGGCCAATATTGATGTTCTTGTCTTTTTATTGAGCGTAACCACAATCTTTCTTTAACCTTCCTAAATAAACAAGATACAAAAATCTGAACAATAAAAAACAAAACCAAAGCCCTTTTCCCAGACATGTCAATTATTAATGCTATATAATTCAATGTGAAAAAAACCCAGAAGTATTCAGATAGTCAACAGTTATCTGAAAACTTTATTTGGAGGTCACCCATGAGAACCTTTTAGGATTCAACTCTCTAAGACCCTCCAACCAGACAAGAGCAAACTCCCCCAAAAACATTTAGTGAGAAAAGGCCTTTTAATGCCTTTTAGAAGGAATCCTTCATAAAAAAGTGTGATGTGCAATAGATTCAGTTTGTACAGAATATAACACCAAAGTGGATTTACATCAAAAGTACAAAATTATCAATCTGATGTGAGATTACATCAAACAACTGCGGGTATCCCCAACCAACAGAAATTGATCCACACACCCTCTTTCTACCATGAAGACCTGGAGAGATGGTTGATCCCTATTTCCCCCATTCTTTATACCAAAGTTTCCGTCTGCAAGACACTGAGCCCCTGGCGGCTGTGCCAGCAGTTTGTGATGGAGAAAGGGCAGCACACAGAAGCACTGTAGGAATATATTTGTGAGTGGCAAAAAAAAAGTACTGTAAAGTGCTTTGAGTGGTCATCAAGACTAGACAAATACAGACCATATACCCTTTGCCATACAGATTGCATTTAAATCACCCTTGTCTAGTCCTTAATCCCGTCTACTTCAAACACTCACCCTATTGCACACAAATTCACACAGCACTTCCCTATTGGGCAATTTGGGGTCCAGTGTCATGCCTAGGGGAAGTTCAACATGTAGACCAGAGGAGCCAGGGATTAAACCACCTTCTGATAGTTGAACGACCCACTCTTCCTCCTGAGCCACAAGAAGAGGTACACCTAAGCACATCACGCACATTTAGTAAAGAATCACACAGACGAGAGAGGAAAAGCACTGCAGCCTGCAGACTTCATTTCAACTCTGGGGCTCTGTATTCTGAGAGCGAAGATCACAAGATGCAATATAACGCCCGAGACACACCGGAGGCAGAAGCACCGCGAAGTGCCAAATCTCGTGCAAGCAGGCGTCTGGCTGTCCACACCGGAAGCGCATTTCTCCACACCGTTCGGCCCGAGATTCTGCTTCTTCTGCTACTTTGTTATCACACATATAGCTGATATTTGTCATGGGTAAGTAATAACTTAATGTAGGGGTAAATGTGGATGGTCTTCACAAGTGACTAACCTACTCAAGCCTATATGCTTAAAAACTTGTGTTTCATTAGAAGCATCTCAAAGTGTGATCCAACACGAAAAAGGGATCCGGTAAACGGAAGCTAAAATTAGTGTCATCTGGTCAATATTTATGGAATTATTTCAAATTCTGGCCGTGCATGTGGCAAACCTGAAAACAACACAGCTGTAGCCATTGTAAACAGGAAGGCATGCGTATCCCACTGGACACAGGAATTGCTGCAGATGGCTAAATCATAGCTCTTATGTCTGCATGTAAACATTCGTAACATTGTAAAATGCAGAATTTAACTGTACGGCAGCTGTTAGCGAAGACAACCTGTCAACTTGTAATTGATCATCTATGATGTGTTCAACACTGGAAGCTGAGACTACTGCCGGTTCTTTTATTGTGGAAGGGGATCATGAAGAATCAGCAAAGACTACGTTGCGACCGCTGTGAGCCGTGCATTGTTTCCAAACATCTCTGTTTCTGCAATTCCAGAGTAAAATGCTGCCCCGGTGTTCAAACTAATACATTTGAAAAGTTCTCTGTTTTATTGGCTCTAAAACTCTGGAGTAGTGTGGACATCAGGTGTGTCAGCAGAGTTTATACGTTTTCAAACAAAAACGTAGTTGTGTGGCTGTGGCCCAAATGTAACACGATGGATACTTGGCTGTTGTACTTTGAGGAATCACAAGGTAAGTTAATGTTTACTGTATAAACTGTGTCTTAAGTGATAATATGAGAAAGGTCATCGGGTTTAACACATCATCTACATAAACGCTGAGTATAATTAGCACAACAGGAGAGTTTATCATTTGATACTACTCAATTAAGAGTACTTATTAAGTACAATGTTATCTTCACCGGTAGGAATTTCATAAAATCACATGTATTGGTGTTATTTTGGGGGCCATTCTCACCCACAGGAATAGATGTGTGAAATGGCAACAGAATTGTATTCTTTTAGATAGATCAGTAACTGAGTCGGTATCAGGATGCAGGGTTTCCTCCGAGTGGAGCTGAAATGAGCTCTTTGCCGTGTTGTGCCTTGAAGTCTTGAAGGACATGCGGTATAAGCCCTCTGACTTGTGAGGCAGGTCATGCGTGCGCCGTGATGTACTTTTTCATCCCGCTGCTGATGGCAGGGATTACGAATGTCTTTTTTTGTTTGTGACTAGCAGAATGTCATTCTTTTGTTCCCTCTGCCTCAGCCACCAACACAGCATAGTGCGACGGCACCTCCCTACCTTATTATTTGAGCAGTCGCCTTTCATTTACCCGGCCACTTCAAAAAGGCAATGCATAGTCAACTCCCTTCCTGAGATGAGGTCAAACGCATACAGAGTGTTGCCCACCACTCTTTTCATTACCACAAATGTCAGTAGTTCTCTTCATCCTTCGCACACTTTTATTACACTGGTGGAAATGTCAAATGTATTTGCAACAGCCATAACACCAAGATGGCTCAGGAAGCCTCCCTCAGGCTCAGAAAAGTGTGCTATGAAAAATAAATATACTTTTTCCTCCTTGTGTAACACTGAAGAAAGCCGTATTCAATTTAGCTTGAATATTCATGCAATATGCCTAAATGAAAACTAGACATTGAGCTATTACCCCATCTGTACTCCAATATTTCTTCTCCTAATGGGCTGCAGATCCTTTTTCTTTACTTTGATCATCCATTGAACTCCCACTTGCAGGTCATCAAATATGTATACCTCCCCAACTGTGTCATCCTAGCAGTGCCTTTCAATGACATGTTAACATTCTGTAGAGGAACATGGCCGAGAGGGATATAATTGTCATGCAGCGACTGCATGGGAACTTTCCAGCTCTTCTCCCCGCTTGGATCCGTCTCAGTGCTGCATAAGCGCTTGGCGAGCCAAGGCAGCATTTCTCCTCATGCATAACGGCAAATCCATGACACTTTTTTGCAGTTTTGAATGTTGTCACCGCTGTTGCCACCATCTCTGGTGGGGCAGGCAGAGAAGTTATTAATAGAGATGTAGTGGAAGAGAACTGCCAACAAGAATTGAGATTTCCTCGCTGAATTGCTCCATTCGGGCATCATCACCAAGTCAAAGGTCATCAAATGCAATAGGATAACAACAAAAATAAATATGTAACCATAGTTATTTTGTGTTGTTTACATGGCTTCAGGTGCTCAACCAGAATGGCACTCAGTAGAGCGCATATACCTCCGCCAAGGCCCAGCAGTCTTTCTATGAAACCACATTTGAATTTCACTCACTCACAAATATTAGTCCCCTAAACATTTTCATTTCTTTCATCAAAATCCATGAATTATTCTCTGAGAAATCAACACAAATCTTGAAAACACTTTCTTGCACTATTTAATTAAGCATTGGTATTTAAGGGTCCTTGACAGGTTGAAACACTGGGTGGCGCCATGTTCAACCCATTAAATATTTATTTTGTTCTTATGAATTCTGTAATAAATGTGATGTCAAAATCAGCATTTATGTACTTAATCAAAGACCAGTACCTTCAAGAACACATTTAAGTGCAGTATATCTTTAATGGGCCGTTTCCTCCCTTCCCTGGTGTTCTTGCATAATCTTGTTTCAAAACAACAAACAAACAAATGGACATGGGTGAAAACGTCACTTCCTCTGCAGAGGCAATAAGTGCTTCGCCTGAAGATATTTCTACTCTATGTGGTTTACAGAAGTAATAAATGCATCACCTACAACTACTACCTTCTGTGGAGCATGCAGCAAACACTCAGGTCCAGAGAAAAATAAAATAATCTGTGTTACCTTCCAAGACTGGAAGTTGAAATGACAGACATTATCTTCAGAGAAAGGAAAGTAGCAGTAGCTGAGAGAGAAGTTACCAGCAGGAGAAACTTTTCTTCCACTTAACGTGGAGTGTCCCGTTGAGTTTGCCTGTAGCAAACTGATCAGCATTCAGATTTTGTTTTAAAATACTTCTGTTGCGTGTTATAATATTTCAAATGTCAGAGAGCAGGATAATGTTTGGTGTTAGGTGAATGTACTGAGGTTGTTGATAAGAAGGAGCTCAGATGCTAAATGCTAAATCCTGCTGCCGTAGCTTCAGTGAAGTACACAAGGTGATTTGTTCTAATTTGAATTGTTCTTTCGAATATTGGCTCTTTTATGGGGCTAAATAGTGAGGCAATACTGTGTGTGTGTGTGTGTGTGTGTGTTTTCTTTTTAAATTGAAATGCATTTACACAGCTCGTCACACTCATTGTGAAATGTGAATGAAGTTTGTTTTGAAATTGAGAAACAAATTGGGACAAGAAAGTGGAGCCAGAACTCATAATTGTTTATAAGAGATACTGTTATTGTGACTGACGACATCACAGAGAAAGAGTCCCAGCCAGGTTTGTGTAATCATTATGGGTTTGGGTTTGTTTTGTGCTTAACAGATATATCTTTTCTGGTGCCAAAATGTTGCCAGAACTATTACTTTTTATTTAAGAAAAACTAAAACAAAAAACAAAGCTGGACAACATTATTTTCTATTGCTAAGCCAAATTGGAAGTTAAAATTCAACAAATTAACTGTTAACAGTTTAAAGTACATTTGATTTTAAAATATACAAATAAGTACTTGCAAAACTCTCAAAAAAAACTTAATTAAACCTAAGTTACAGACAATAATACATTTTTCAGAAGTCAGTGTTTGCAAGGTTGATGTTTTATTGTTTTTTATAGACTGCTATCTACTTATCTCTTGCCCATGCAAACCTACTAGACCGAGTGAATCAAAAGAAGCTGTAACAACCAGCCAACACACGTGTCCAACATATTTTACAGAATTCGATATGCTGATGACTAAGATACTAAACCCAGGATCGGTGACATAGATTATTCAGGGGTAAACACTGAATATCTATCTCTGCACAACTCCCCAGACTGCTCATTATGAAACAATATTCTCATCTATACCTGAGCCCAGAATCCCAGGAACAGTGAGTGCCAGTGCACAAAGTATTGGGTCCTTTGTGTACAAGGCAAAAAGTAAGGACGTGGAGTGGTGTTTGGAAATCGTCTGTATTTTCATATGAGAGAACCTGGTGAGTAATGACAGTGCAGAGAGAAAAAGAGCCATAGTCACACATGGCTCACAGATCAGAACATCGGTGCACAGAGCCAAGCTTTGGTGAGCAGGCGGTTGGAGAACGGAGATGCATGGTCTTGTCAGAGTGCACATGGCAATTGTCAGGACTGACGGATGGAAGAGAGATTGCAAACAGGTGGTTTTAAATGAAGAGGCAGCGTCGGTTGTGATCATCATCAGTAATTCTGAACATCAGCAGAGGAAAAGCCATCAGTGTTTGGCTCCATCATTAGTCAGTTGGTGAGAGGTTCTACTGTAGCAGTAGGTGCTGGCTGGGTCAGTAGTGCATCACACTTTCAACCAATAAATTTGAGGCACAGATCTGCGATGGACATGTGATTTTACTTGTGTGTGACAAGATTGATGTTTTCCAAATGTTAACAGTTTTTGTTGCCTAACATGAAAACATGAACCACACCATGACCACAGCTTACTTGCTTTAACAACAATAATTGCCCTAACCTTAACAATACCATAGTGCACAGAGACAGCTCTATTAAATCATTATCGCTAATTCACTCATCTGTGGTTCATTTATTTTTTATTATTTTACATGATCTTTAATAGAAGATAGAAGTTGCTCTGCTGTCATGGAAACATGGATGTAAAAATGTCTTTTAACTTCATTTAAAATTATACCCAACAACATCTCTGTAGCTCACTAATGAACACTCCTGCATAGCATTTGTTTTATGTAGAGTTTAGTGCTGGAAGAGTTTAGGCGCATACAACAGATAGTGAACACCACACTTCCCAGTCTTGGCGGTTTTCTAGCATTTAGCCTGTAAAGAGACGTGGGGGGGGGGGGGGGGTATGGATGCACCGCCAACACCCCCTGTGGTTGTTCTCACAACAAAGTGGCAGTTGCAGGAAATGAGCATCAATCATTATTGACAGAGAGGCATTTGTTCTTTGTCGTTTGTGATTAACTGATGAAGCCAAGCTTCTAATGTTTTTTTTAATTTTAAAACTTTATTTCAAAATATTAACTATGCTCAGCCCTGCATTTCACACTTGAAAACACAAAGTGATCGATATGAAAGCTCAACGGACTCGTGCAATTAAAGGAAATCAAATGAACAGATGAGCAAACTTTGACCAGACTTTATCTGCCAGGTGTTCAGCAGCAGCCTGAGCAGAAACACAGATACTCAACCGAGAGGTCAGAACCTGCGCACACACTTTAGTGATTATAGAAGAAACATTGCCATAACACTGTCATTTTTAATATTCACAAGCAGACAGAGATAACACAGACAACGGCTCTGAGTGGAACCTACGATCTGACACATGCAATCTGCCGTGCAAATCACTGGCTCGCATGTGTTTGCACAGGTTGCATGAATACTTTATCTCCTTTGCCCTGATAACACATGGACTGATCTTCCACAGTGTTCACACTGAACCCTTAATAGTTTTCATGTCAAACTGAACTTATTTCTAATCACAGAATCTGAAAGAAAACATTAACTGGATTTTCAGCAGAAAGGTTGTGGCACAGTCCAGTTTATCACGACAGTTTCATAATGACTAGAACTACTTTTACATTTCTTTTATTAACGTATCAGATCTCTAACTCTGTGTTCATTATGTTGTGTTTCTGTGTGCAGTGCATTTAGATGCCTCTGTTTACCGGTCAACTGCAAGCATGTGATAATACTCCAGGTTTTGTTTATTCGGATCCTCCTTGTTTTTCTGTTTTTCTCCACATGTGGTGGGAGCTGAACTCTATTCCCTAATCAGCATGTTTGTGTATTTTTTGGGGTATAGTTTTTTTCCTCCTTCTCAAAGAGACTCGCTTTAAGTTGTTTATTTTAGTTTTGTAAATAAACATGGTTTCCTTTCTTCTTTAAAATATCCAGTCATCATTTTGTTACTCTCCTCTCATCCCCTATATTTTATTTGGGGTACGTAATAATTTAATAGAATGTTTATTATAAATTTGAGAGGTGAGGGTGTTTCCACACTAAAAACAAACTTCAGATTTAATTTGGCACCTGACCGAGACCCCCCTCCCTGAAAGTGTCTCAGTCCACACCCGAGTGTGATTAGTTGTTCACACCTGCCTAAATGAATTGTTCCTGGGGGGAAACTAACCAAACAATCCAATTTAACCTTGTGACACCAGAGAAGTGCATCATCACCTGCTGTCACTCAGCAGAGTTTGACATTATCAGTTTGTTTCAGCAGACAGAAACCATGATTATGTTTATCCTCTATACATAATATTTGCAGACTCATCATTGAAATATTGTTAGATTAAATGGGCTGACACAATCTGTTCTTTGAATAGAGCATCGCAGTGGAAGTCTCCATCCGTGTCCTTAAGTGAGCAGGCAGGAGACAGGGAATGACCTATCCTCCTGCTAGGTCTCTGCTGGTCCCCTGATATTGCAAGTGTTTCATCAGAGTGGTCAGCTCAGTGTCTCTAATCCCCGCAGTGAGTGGGAGAGGCTAACGCAGCTAACTCTGTGATCCAAGATTACTGCAGGCTGTGGGCATGGCAGCCTCCCTGTAAGCCCTGATCCCTTCCTCCCCGAAGCACAGAGCCAGGGCCCGTCAGTGGAGCTCGCTGCTGGTCGGCCTGCACAGGTAATCACCCGGGAGCGCCAAAGTGATGCTCCTAAGCTGAGTGATCATGCAACCAGAAGTATGGTAGAGTAGGGCTGGGCAATTAACCAAAAATGTATAGAAACTGACATTGATATTAACCTTTAACCGACTTAATCTTGCTCATGCTGGTTAATACTTTCCCCAAAGTGCGCGTTCACAAACTATCGGGTTTCCACTATGTTCATTTTGCAGCGGCGGCCCTGATACCTTGTGCTGCGCTGCCATATGTCCATCCTCCTCACTCCTCCGCTGACCTGCGCTCACTTTACCTTTTAACAATAAACACCAAGACGAATCAGCAGTTATTAGGACACGTACAGGACTTGAAGTTTGTTTGATTCACACCAGAGTTTATGAGACACTTATCTCAACACATTGAAAATAACTAGATGAGACATAACGTGAAGCACAGAGTCAGGACATCGCGGTTAAGGTGACTTGGAACGATCCGGATTCATAATCTGACCCCATTGAATAATAACTAAGTACATGTGATCGTTTTTGTTTGTGTGAAAAGAGACAGAGATGAACACACACACAAACACACAATGGCCTGTAATAACTGGCCATATAGGTCATGTGTTCGTGCTCTGAATTTCCACCCGTAGGAGTGTACCACAGGCCTCCATCGCCATGGCTACACTAATAAACAAACTGTTAAGATGTCGAATGGCCTTTATTAAAAAAAACAACAACAACACTATGGTCCACTGTTATCAAACCATCCATCTATCACAGCCCCTCCTCATCCTAAAGCTGACCTAGACGCTCAACATATTATCAACAGCTTTGTGAGGTGACATACTGTTACCTAACTTCCTGCTGTAAGTTAGTAGGGATACATAACCTCTTTATAACCATATAAGACCTTGTCACTTAAACAACACAAAGAAGAGAGGAAAGTACATACAGAAATTACATTTTATAACAATAATATTTATTAATAATACTTTATACTAACAATACTTGAGCAGCTTAGATTTTGTATTTGTTTGGGCTCCACACTATCTGTCACTAAGATGTATGCTTCTTCTTCATGGAACAACTTTTTTGGTGCTCACACATGAATTGAGCGAGATTCATCTCCTTTGTATTTGACAGATTTGATTTTTCTAAATCTAAAATTGAATGTTTACCTCCCCAAGTAAATCACATGAAGGCCGAAGAGATCTGACCCAGACAGAAGCATAACAAGTTGCAGACAAACAAAGTAGTACAAAAAGCAGAAAATAATACTGAGATGCGCTAAATGAGACATAAACAGCCACATCAGACAAATTGTATTTTTTACATTTTGTAGAATATTCCATCTGGCTAGAAAAACAAACACATTTTTCAATAACCTTTTAAACTCTGGCAGAATATATTCGTTTTAATGGAGCTCAAAACCCTGACAAATTGAACGGGCTCAGAGAGGAGGAATTTTATGTTTTTTCTTTAAAGTATTGTTGGTGAATGATATGAATTAATTACATTCATTACAATTTAATATGTGCATTTATTACAATGAAAGCAGAGCAATACAAAATATTAACAATAAAAACGTAGAAACATTTTTAAATGATTGAAAAGTACTAGTCTTTGTTCTTAACATTGATATCTGAGCTGGGGAAATTGTTTCTCCCCCTGGATGAAACAATCTGGCCTCTTTTTGAAGAAGGAAAAAACGTGGTGATGGGTCAAAATGTCGAGCTCTTGCTTTTTTCTACCATAAGAAGTGAATATTGGCTCAGGTGTGGGAAACTCCTATGATAACAGTTACAAAATGTTCATATGGGAACAATTATAATTTTGCTAACCCGGCACAGCACCAACATCAAACCTCATCAAACAGGGTGCAAGATTTAGGTCAGAACTAATTAGCTCACCAGGCTTATTTTATGATGAATTGAACAATTATTCACTTCACTTCCATATATTCACTTTGCTTTATTTCATCTAGTGTTGCTGAAATGTAGTTCCTAGAATGCAGAGAAGACCCCATGAATGTCCGGAAACAGACTGTGCCTTTGTAATTGTAGGAGAACATGTCATAGATTTGGTTTCTCTCGAGTTTCCAGGTAATGGCCTTGCTATGAGATGTCTCCCACCTGGGGGAGTGTGTTATTTATGTATGTATAATGTGTTTGTTTTTTTCTCGGGAAACTTATAGTTAAAAATGAGACCATTTGGGAAATTGCTGCAACTGAAACATGTACTCCCAGAATAAAACTGCTCGGGTCCACTTTTTCCGCCATTGAATTGCCCAGGATGCTGAAATAAATCAAAGTGTTTGCTGTGAGGATAAATGAAGGGGAAGGAGAACAAAGTGGCTGTAACAGTGCACACTGTTCTTCTTCTTCTCTGGTCCTGGGCTGCGTCGCACTTCTCATCCTCACCATGTGATAGGAAAGTAATGGTCTGCAGCTGCTGAGTCCTCTCATTCACATGTGTGTTTTTAAACATGCACTCACTTGTATATATTATGTATAATGCTAATGCATTTGCTCTGTTCCATGCGACAGAGAGCTGTGGAAATAACAGTTTGAGGTGAGATAATCACGTGGAAACAGCAGCACAGGGACCTATCTCTCTCTACTCCCAGGGGCTACCCTCCCCCCAGTCTAGAAATGGAAACATTCTAGCAGACTCTTGGGAAGCACATCTGATATTCATCCATCAGTTCTCTCTGGTGTATATATATATATATCCATGTGGAGCAGTCACACACAGGTTTGTCCTATAATACAGGGCTCACAGATGGGAATGGATGGGCGCGATTCAAGTAGGTGGTAAAGTGCTTTAAGCAAAAAAAAACGGGTGCTCTGTTTTCAGCCCCATTTCCACAAATAAAAACAATCAGCGAAATATTAAGCTCGCTGATCCACATTTAGGGAGCTGGGAGCCGTCTTCCAACATGGCCTCCCTGTAAATAGGTCTCCTGCAGAGGGATGGATAACACAAGCAGACACGCTGGCCTGCTTTGGATGCAGCAGGAAGCAGGCTCACTCTGTGAAATTGATACTTTGACATTCTGGCTTCATTTTTTTTCAGCAAGCTTTTGTAACAGGATGGGAAGAACATTAGTCTGCCTCTGTGTGCGTGAGGCAGACAGACAATGTTAACGACGCACATTTTGCATAGCTGAGAGATATCTACACAAATCCTTTTCAAGTACGACAAGTGCCAAGAAGAGAAACGTATCAGAGTAAATATCAGAAAGGTCAAGGTCTCCACTTCTTCGTAGCATTTAAATTGTTTAACCTTTTATTGCTGCATTAAAACCAGACAGACCTTTAAAGCAGATCATCACACAAACATTATTGCACATGATTTATTGGTGTGAAAGAATTCATTTTTGAATGAAAAGCCTTATCTGTATCTACTAATAGTAAAACATTTGCATCAGAGCAGCACAGCCTTTGGGAACAGACCGATTTCAATTACTTTGAAATTTTATTCTCATAATGTCACAGGAACCTTATTTGGTCACAAAGGTAACATTTCTTTAACCTCTACTAAAGCATTAGTGGATGTGTGAGTCTGCGTTTTAGAAAGTCTTATTTTCATGTCAGCACCCATGTTATGAGGTTAGAGCAGCCACACTGCCCACGTGTGTCAGACGTTTCTCACACGTGTCTCATGGGTCTCGCCTACTTTCTTCCTGTGCAAGATTTTTCACCGCAGTTTCAATGTCTTTATATGTCAAATATGTCACAAACATAATACAAACAAACACACAGTCATCATCGTTTACCACAGAATTAATTGTGGAGGGAGCTCACCCAGACCGGAGACTGACATAAGGCAAACCAACCGATGCTTCGGCTCAGGCTTTGGCTGCAAAGACTTTGGTGTCGTGGGCCGCCACGCAGAAAAGTTACCAGCAGAAACACTTATCTATCGTAGAGCAAAAAGAAAAATGTTATGTATATTCCATCATTGAATGCAGTGAGGATCTGTAAGAGAGAGTTTGAGCTCTGATGCTGAGCTGACATTCAGCAGTTGGAAGGTTTGTCAACTCTTTCAAAACAACAATGATCTTGAACTGCATTCTAGGCACATGGACCAGGCCAGTTGCCTTATTTAGAGATTGGATAATGACATGGTAGTATGTGGTTTTCTGTCAGAAGCTATGTGGGAAGAAAGCTAACAAGAGCCGACAGCTTCATCCACTGAAAACCAGAATTATTGTGGAGACAAGAATGCTAAGAGATGGTTAATGTTTCCATTCAGGATTTTGTTTCCTTGCAGTTCTTCCAGTTCTGTTCTGTTGGTAATTATGTCAGCATAAATCATCCCTTTCATTTTCGTAAGGAAGAAAAAGCACTCAGCAGATGTATGGCATCATAATCCCGTTTTTCTTCTGACCCATCTTCCTCCCCCAAAGCGGCATAAATCCGCAACAGCTGAAAGTTGCAGACATTATCAGATGGTTTATTGGAAGGGAAACCTCAACATTGCACACATACATGTACTTACCACATATATTCACCGTAAATCTAGATCCAATTAAGTTTTGCATGTAAGAATGGGGCAAACACACAGAAACAAGGTGCAGCCAGAAGTCAAGCCTCAATTTGCTACATGGTCATAAACACTTGCTTGGAAAATTGGGGCACTTTTCCTGGTAAAGGATTTGATGATTGACACAATTATAAAATTCGTATAAAATAAAACCCAAAAACCTAACCAAGAATCATGTTTGTGAAATCTGCGGAAATACACTAGTTTTATAACAACTGCAAAGAAACTTAAAATCTGCCATAAAAAGGTGTCATACAAGATATCACATACTTCTTTAGAAGGTCGGAGGTCAAGAAGCTTTTTCAAGCTGTCTTGTCACCACCTTTAATTATCATCAAAATTAAGTCATGGTCACAAAGAAACCCTCTTACTCCTACTACTTGACTCAGATGTAGAGCGGGTCGTACACTAACCAGAGGGTTGGCAGTTTGATCCCAGTTCGGATGCATAGCTCCACGGCGGCTCCCTGTGTGACCAGCAGACGTGCAGGTCAGCGACGGAGCCGTCACGCACTGCACAGTTTGGAATTAGAAATGAATCCACTGATTACCAAAGGATGTTTGTGACTTCATGTTGATTTGGACAGTTTCTATTTTCACCTGCACACAATTTTTTCCGCCTTGTGGTTGAATCTCTCTGCGACCACTCGAGCTTCACAAATCTTTTTATTGATTTTACAACAGTTGTGTGTACAGTGGGCAGTGACATATCCAAGATGACAGAATGAAATGCTCTTTGACTGACAAAACATCACTTTTATTCACTCTATTTGCTCCAAGCATCACCTGCCCATTAACCTCTCCCCTCTGCAGTCCTGGGTCCTGCCTATTGACCCTGGGAAAATAGACACTAAATGAAAGTTTTGTTCAGGTAGTCGTTGAAGTGCAATGGGCTTGTAGACGAATGATAGAACCTGGAAACATGGCTGCAGCCAGAACAGAGGCATTGAGATAAAAAATATACCCATATTCTCTGTGTTGTGTGTATTGTAGTTATTATGTATTGAGCACGAGTTAAAACAAATGCAGTTAAATGCAGATAATTGAGTTATATTATTATAATATAAATACTGTCATTTCACAGAGTGATTATTTCTGCTAATAACCTACAGGCTGTGATCACTGGTTGCAGCCAATCAAATTAACAGGGTTTCTCATTTGAAGTCTTTGCTCATTACAGGCTGGCTCCACTGACTTTCTCATGAAGTACTCGTTATCAGATGTGTCACTGAGCCTATAAAACATGAGCAGACTCTTCAGTGTTCTTACACTTATTCTTCAGGGTTATCGTGTGCTTGAGATTTCTCTACCAGTTTAACAAGGGAGTGCATCATTAATTAATGGTGTGTGGCATCTCAAGAGCAGGAAGGCTTCAATGAAATATGCTATGGAGATGCGTTATGGGAGGTGTAGTAATGGCCTCTGCCTCTTTGATTTTCACTATTGTAATCTGTGTTACCTGGTGTAGTGAACTGTGAACTCTCAAGTCCTGGGTTCAGTTTTTACACGTCATTCCACATCTGCCTCTCACGCCTCTATACCCCCTCTTCTCTTTACAGACAGAAAGGTGTTAAACATTATGCAGGCAGTGTCCTCCCTTCCAAAATGTATTATCAAAATCAAGAGCTGTAAAATAGCTTAGAGCAGGCATCCAAGCATGTTTATTGTTGATCAGCACTGCCAAGCATTACAGAGAGATGTATTATGAGTCTGTCAAAACGCTCACTTCATAGTCCCAGACTATGTCTACAAGCATGAGTGACTTTGACATTAAATGTCTGGCAATCGTCAAATAAAGCAGTGAGGGACACTGTGCGTGTGTTTACTGATGCCATGACCTCTGGGGATGGACCCTGAAAGTAAATGATTTTCTCAGCACTCTATTTACTAACTCAGACCAAGTCTAACAAGTTACATGAATTGACAGCAAGCGGCTCCATTTAACAGCCCTTCCCTACAGCAGTAGTTAACATTTCAAAGACAGACCACAGACCTCAGTGTGAATCTGTGTCTCGCTGTCTCTGTCTTCCTCCACAAATGAACCATGATCTCCAGGGAATACAGATGGGAGGGACTGGGGATTAATATTCAGCCAGTGACACACTTTGTCTGTCTTGGTTTTTCAAAAGATAAGATAATGCCGAGTCAAGTAAAATAATATTTTTCATCAGATAAGGAAAAGAATCCCCGAACAAACCCTTTAATGAAGGAGTGAGGGAAGCTGGGGAAATCCTTCCAGGGTTGACAATGTGCCAATGGGCCAGCTGTGGCTGAGGAGGTAGAGCAGGAGGGTGGTGGTTCGATTCCAGGCATGCTTTGCTCAGGAGGATCTATGAATGTGTGTGTGTGTGTGTGTGAGTGTGTTTATGAATGTCACTTGTACTGTGAGGTGCTTTGAGTGGTCATTAAGTGTAGAAAAAGGCTACAAAATTCAAGTCAATTTACCATTTACAACCAATATGTTGTGTTTTCAGATTAGAGCAAATGATATATTGTCAATAAGGACAACCTGGATTAGAACTTGGAGTCTGGAGGAAACTTCAGGTGATTCTAACAGATAGAACCTGAGCAGCATGACCACTGCTCTACCACAGACAGTTGGAAAAAAACACTTATGAGGCAAAACCAAGCCCAGTATTCAGGGAAAATGAAATGAAATGAAACAAACACAGAAGGAGATAAACAAGAAGGACTCCTGGAGGAGGAATATCTAGATCCAAAACATCTGGAGTAAGGGACTGAGAGCTAGGGGAGAGTGAGCGGGAGGACAGGAAGTAGGATAAAGGGACGAGGGAGAAAAGAGGAAGACCTAGCTTGAATGCTCATGTGCTTGAGGGAACAAACAGTGCCTAAAGAGATGGGTATTAGTTTTGAGCAGCAAAGAGCTCTGGCTGGAATGTAAGGTGTAGGGAGTCAGACCGGTAGGATGCCCATTTAGGAGATTGTATCTCATCAGAAGCACCTTAAAGCTTGATCCGACATGGATATGGAGTAAGTGAAGGGGAGCTGTTGTCAAAATTTCTGAATTCAGTTAAAATTCTAGCCACAGTTATTTTGACCTGCACCATTTGAAGACTATGAGTACTTGCACATGTGCTGACCTGAATACAAAAGAAGCCAAAAATCGAATGTCGGTTACAAAGGTGTGAACTAGGGTCTCAGCATCTGACATTGACAGGAAAAAATACATTAAAACGAGAAAATCTGAAATTATATATCATATCAATATTTGTGCTGTCAGATTTCATGTCACACATTTATCCAAAATGTATTTAAATTGATCAAAGTTTTGTCCTCAGACCTGCTATTAACATCCGATCACAAGTGATCAGTACTTTGCTTTGTGATTGCAAATGCGTCCTGAGCCACAAATCAAGGACCCCCCCAGCTGATGTCTTCTGACCCACTCCAGCTTCACAATGAATCAAATGTATTTTTACACTTCTCAATTCCTGTATGTTGATTTGTTTGGGGCCATATACAAATAGATATAGAATAGAGATGCTAAATCAGATTTCTAATTGTAGTAGATAGTTATCCATGGTGACAAAATCTGCATTGAGACTCAGTAAGAAATGGAATCCACTGGTAAGCATAACACCAGTTATCGCTTTAGTAAGTGCAGTTTCAGTGGAGTGACCGGCCCTGAAAGTAGAATGAAAAGGATAAAAAAGATAACGTTTGATATGTGGACTGAAATCTCCTGAGAATCAACACTTTGAAGTACTTTTGAAAAGAAAGGAAGGTCAGACACAGGTTGCCGATTAATTATTGAGCGACTCAGGATGAAAGTGGGGTTTGTTAGGTAACGGATTAATCGCAGTGTTAAAGTTAACGGGGCAATAGCAATTCTGACAAGTTAACAATAATTATTACTGTACAAACAAAATTAATTAAATCTACAGCGGCAAAGGGGTGCATGAAAATGTTGCCTCATTAAACTGTGGCAGAACACAGGTCCCACACTGGCCTGTTGGGTTGTCTAGCTGTTGGCAGGTCAAGGACGCAAAAACGCGACTTTAACGCCAACACCAGCTTAGATTTAGTAATTTAAAGCCCCTTTTTTCCACTGGTCAAAAAACCCCACTAACATCTGGCTTTTGTCTGCCATGGGAATAGATGCAATTAACACTTACTCCCAGGTCAAATCATTCTGCAGTAGACATGTGTTTTTATCAGCTCCATCTACGATCGGTAGTGATTGAAACATGACATCTGGGTGAACCCGAGTCTACACGCTGAGGCTGCATTCCTGCAACATTATAACGCTCATTAAACGCTTTTTACATCTTGGGAACAATGTGCAACAGAGGTTTTTTTTCATCCTATTGTGCAAGAATGCAAAACTGGCAAGACAGCAAGGTGAGAGCTTCTCAGTTTCCAGCACATTAGTGATGTTCAGAAATTACATACCAGGGGGAAAAACACAGAGGCAAACTCCTCAACTGGCAATGGGAAAGGAGTCAATCGCAATCTTTAGCAGGTGTACCAACCTTTACTAGATCTTTTTCGTGGAAAAGAGATATAATAGAAATCTGGGATTCACCATAATACCCAGCTGGCCCTGCAGGACAAGCTGGAGATCATGAACTAACTTTGAATTTGATCGAATCTCTTTTACAGCATAAATTGTTTAAAAAGCCATGATCCGTAAATGAGACACTTGCTTTTGATATTTTTGACAAGTGTCAAAAAGACATCTAGGATTCAGTTTATTGCTTCCAATTAAGTGAGAAAAACATGCTGGTCTGGCAGCAGACAGAGCACACTTGTAATTCAGTACACATTGGAGGTAGAAGACGGTTTCTGACTCTTCCCCACATTCTGCCATCTATCAAATTTGACCAGAACTCCCAGACAAGGACCAACATATTGAGTTCAGGGCAAACTGTATGGTTTATAGTTGTCTAGTTGAAATCTATAATCTTGTTGTGTAACTTTAAAAGTGTGCACCCAGCAGGGATCAGTACAGTTAACTTTATTAGTCAGTAATGGCATGACATGAAAGATATGTACACAATATAATGTATTTGTAATTCATCTTGGTGCATAGCCTGCTTTCATGTGTTATTCTAAGTGTAATAATTATGCATGGCTTTGAGATCAGCGATTCCCACGGATCGGCTGAAGCACACCAGCTTGCAGCTCATCCAGTTCAACAGCATTTTCTCTCACCATCATTGCCTTCCCATATGATTGTTTTCATGCAATGAGAAATTAATACAAAAAACAAATAAATAATGAGACTAAAAAAAGGCCTACATTTTTCATCAAGAAGATAATAGTTGGTTTAAGGGCACATAGGAGGCTGTGGAAAAAGCCAGTGGCAGCTGTGGATGCTCCGCAGCTGTCTCATGACAAATCAAAGTGTCATAGTGAATAGATGAAGAATTTCAATGGGCTTCCGCACATGGTGGAACAGAGTTGTGATGCATTCACTACATGGTCAAGGAATCAAATATGAGCCACAAGCACAGCAGGGACCTGCCAAGGATCAGCAGAGCCCTGACAGGGACCAGTTTGCAATTTCCTATGGCTTTTACTGTACATTAACAAAGCAATAACAGGAGTTAGCCTATCAGTGGGAACAGCAGCTGTTGGTAAAATGAAATACAATACTTCAATCAGGGGGACAGAGTAAGGTGTCCGAAACTGTATTAGAGCTGCTGTGCGCTAATAAGTTGAAAGTGCTGTGAGGGTATTTCTTCAGCCAACAACAGCAGGTTTACAACAATAACCTGGTTTGCTGATAGTGACACAATTCACTCACAAATCAACACACAGACAGTGTGCTCTCCATGTAACAGTAGCATTGTAAACAAAATTACAATAATTACAACAAAAAAAGGATAGTGTGTATCAGGAAGTTGAAGAGGATGGCTACTTTTGTTGTGCAATTGTGCAGCACTCAGCTCAGGATGTAACACTCACTGACTAATGGCAAATGGATTGGATTAATCGGAGAAACTCTTCAATTAGTTCCCCTTACCTTAAGGATAAAGTCAAAGTCTATACCTGAAGGACAGAACGAGCAAAAGAGGAGGAGGAGGAGACACAGTAGCTCTCTGGATCCCCGCCCCTTCCTAGACTTACAGGCATTGTGCTGAAATTCTCTGACTCATTTCAGTGATACAGTAACCATTGTACCATTGCAGAATGAGCTGGTGTTGATGTGGCAGTACTGGTTGGGCTGGATTGGGCCCGTGGCCTTATTGCTTGACCAGAATCTTATTTTTTTCACTGTTTTAACATTCTGCCATATTGAACCAAACAGCCTCTAGTATATGGCAATTTTCAATCTTTACATCCACCTCGACGTGACATGAAAGGAAAACTTTTCCAGCAAGGTCTTTGAAGATATTATGCGTGTGTGTGTGTGTGTGTTGCAGAGATCCAGTTTGCTGTCTGCAAGCAAAGCAGCCAACACTGCAAACCCTTAATTTGAACACATGCATAATTTAAGTGAGGCTTTTCTTCTCAGATGCTGCTGTTTGTTCCGCGGTGCAGGAGGAAGGCCGCCAGCGCCAACACAGCTGTCTGTCTCAGGTGGATCGCTCCTGAGAGGTGACCTCACTGACTCATCAAAGGCTCAGATTAGCTGCCTCTATGCACAGTGGCAGTGTGATGTGAATGTGTCCGTGCCAACACATCGGAAAAGTGTGGCTTGCTTTTACAATTGAACTCCCGGCATCTCGGAACCAACACTGCAGTGAAGTGCATTATTACGATGCATTGCTCCATTGAAAACACACAAGGATATATCACCAGTGGGAGGCAAATTGGCTTTTTTACGACATGTGGCTTTACAATAATCACACCCAGAGCTAATAGGCTGCAACAATGTTATTCCTTGTAGTGAGGCTGTATGGTTCGTCTCAGGAAACTGATGTGGAGATATTGTTCGCAGGGAAGGAGTGTTGGAATTTATTGCAGATGCTCTTACTCTGCTGATGTTGGATGTGGATATAAAAAATGCTCGGTCATAAAATCTGGGTAAGGACCCCACACATCAATTCAGCAGCAACACACCCGATGATGCGGTACGATATGAGCACTAAGTAATGATCCAAATTGACAAATGGTTACGTTCCTGTCGTTTCGCTAATGACACCCATCGCCATGACCTCTATTTCCTGACCCACAATGAGATGCAGTCCAGAGCCAGCTCAGTCTCATTAGCTAGTTTGGTGAAGTGCTGCTTCAGGATGGTAATAGCTGCTATTATCATCTCACTTATATCATTTTTATCCCATAACCCTCACCTAACTGACTCCTTCAGTCTCTGGTCCCACTGCCAGATTGGGAAGAATACTTTTCACTCTTCGTCTTTTTAATATTCGCCTTTTATTTACCGACATAGTCATGAACCGACTCTGTAGATAAAGTAGATTGAGTGTATGAATATAGTCTATATAGGCCTGAGGTTATGGTGGTCTGCTGGTAAAGTGTAGGCCAGATGTGTAAACGATTCGTAAAGACACATGCATTCACCGTTTCCTGGTTCATAAACAAGAGTTCTGAATGAAATGATAAGGAGGCAAAATATAAAATAAAACACATAATCTCAGAGAAAAATTGTTGATCATTATTTATTTAGGTATTCCGCAAGTTTTCTTAAATTGTGTTTTTATCTTAGAAATTTTGTATGCGTGCATTCAGCCATGTATCATAGACCTTCTGCTCTCAACTTGGGTCCTGAGCTCTTAGGCCAAAGATACAGTGTCAATGAGGATAAAGTGCTATATATGGTTTGGTTTTGTATTTATATAGAGCTTTTCTAATCTTGATGACCACTCAAAGCGCTTTACAGTACAGTTTTACATACACCCATTCACACACACAATCACATAGTGCATCTATTCGCAGCACGTTGTTATTCTATGGGGGGCAATTCAGGGTTCAGCATCTTGCCTAAGGACACTTCGGCATGCAGATGGGGATCGAACTGCCGACCTTCAGGTTGGACGACGACCACCCTACCCCTCAGCCATAAAGGACTGTACTGGTTAAGATTATAAAACTGCAATGTAAATGCTGGTCATTTACCATTAACAGGACTCGGATATCCTGAAGGGGCTTTTAACAGAGTTGTTGCTCCCATAGTTTGAAAGAAGGCTGCTTCTGAAGGTTTTCTTCTGGCAGGTCCTATTGGAAGACGATTCCAGGGGCAGCAGACCCTATCACGCTGAAACAATTACATGTCCCATCTGGACTGGGAACATTGTGGGATTTCCTCGTAGGTCATGGCTGGAGCAAGGAACATCTGGGTGAACTGAATAAGGATGGACTTCATACATACATACACTGGGCTAAGGGATTGGTTTGGCAACTTAGTCCTTCATGGTTTCCTTCCTAGTCCCTGCAACACAGCTCTTTTCTTAGAGGCACAATCAAATCAAGCTGCTTCCAGGACAGTTGTCTGAACCACAAGAGGTCGCCTGCTGGTGAAAACAGAGACAAAGGCCATTGTAAGTGTTAAGTCACTCAACGAAAACCTTTTTTTTTATAGGTTCCCCACTCTGAGATTTGACATCTTCTGACTCAGGCTTCTTAATATTCTCTCAGAAGATAGTGAACATAACATTATCTATTGTCCTTAACAGCACAGCTCTCACTTTCACAATAGAGTTTCAATAAAGAACACAGTGAAAACTGCTGTAGTGATTATTATAATAGCAACACTGATCGGCAAATTACAATTTTTTGAAAATGTGTCAAATCTTTCTACATAGTTGTGCAAATAAATTCACATACACACACATACACACAGTTTAATTGGATACATGTGTAAACTCTGTCTTAGTTAAAACAATAGCATTTTTTTACTTAGGCAATGTATAGGGAGCCCGAGGAGATGGAGGGGCGCGCTCGGTTTGGCTTGAATCAGTTGTGCAGTTTCCACTGTATATACCTCACCCAGCACTTTTCAGAGAAATACAGGCTACAGAATAGCCCAAAAACTCAACTAACTAGATTTTGAAAACTAAATTGCTAAAAGTATTGTATCATGTGCTTCAGTTGGCTGATTCATTAGACCACTCGCATACAAGAGTTTCTGTACCATGTTTTCCCTTCGAGCCAGGGGGCACATACACAATTAAAAGGATTAAACACACTTGCGAGCAAACTCTGAGAGTGACAAAGTTTCAAAAGCTATGTAAAAAGTGCACAAATTAAAAACTGTTTTTTGCTCACATGCGTTACTTTATTTGAGCTGATTCTTCAAACACAAGTGCAGGATGAGCAAGAATGTGCAGATCAAGCATCATGTTCACCCTTCTTCGTATCTATCTGAAGTTGTGAAAAAAAAATACGTTGTTTAGCATTTAAGGCATGTCTCACAATTCCCTCTAATATATTCATCCTGCAGCATATTCTGGCTACTCAGAGAGCCTGTCTAATTAATGCAAATTTTCTTCTTTCTGAAGCAGAGTTGCCTGAAAGTTGAAAAAGTCGTCTATGCTGTGATACAGTCAGCCTCGCAGCAGGATGCACGCGTAGGATGTACAACAAGACGAAACTCTGTACACGCAGACACGAAACCCTCTATGTAAGAGGATCTCTTTGAAATAAAGTACATTTATAATAAGTGCCACATTGTATGCCATTATCAACAATAATTTTGTCTGTAAATAGGCATATGTTTCACAAACAAGCATTGAGACAAACAAATATTGCACAAATGTTTTTTCAGAACTGCAGAATATGGAAATTTAATTGAATATGTATCTTTATCAGAAGCTGTACTCAGTTTTACTGAGAGAGAATCCTACAGCTTTTTGGCAAACTCTGCAGCAGTTTCTTGCAGGTCTGTTTTAAACTCTTTTTATCTCATGAATGTTGGACTTGGATCATTAGATCGCCAGAAACATGATAGCAAGTGATAGCTGTTTTCCTAGATGGAAAAAAACAAGAATCAGTTGTTGGCAATTTTAAAACTAAATTCTCCTCATACTTGTAAATAATGGCCTCCAAGACACATGTCAGGGAGAAAAATAACAAATGAGCTGATTGACAAAGGGCCTGTACCAGAGTGTGTGAAGACTGTTGGAGTCACAAATCAATACAGTGCCTAGAAAAACTGGATCATTTTTGAAAGACTTAACTGGATACAAAGCAACGCACACACACACACACACACACACACACACACACACACACACACACACACACACACACACACACACACACACACACACACACACACACACACACACAGAGGCAATATTAAATTAACCATTGTATTCCGTTTCTAAGTGATCCGATTACCCCTCAGCGTCTGAACAATTACATGCAGTGAATACATTCAAAGACCCAAATGAACAAGAGATCAGAAACACTTTCTGTCCGTCTCGCCGGGCTGAAGAACAGCTCCCAGTGAGAAGCCTTCAAATGCTCCCCCCCACTCGTAACCGCCGGACTGAGAGCGATCACAGCATCTCCAAGCTCAGGTGTTGAGTCTGTGTTTGTGGCGAAGGAGGCTCTGATCAGTTTAAATGAAATTGATTTTCCAGCTGCGACTCCACACTTGTGTTCTCTTCATCTTCCGTCTCTTTATGATGAAATAGCAGAAAAATACTTAATGGTTCTCATAACTTTTGTTTTTCATCAGCACGGGCTTCTTTCCATGCATTAGCCAGTAATCACTGATAATTTACAAACAAACCTCTACGTGTTTTACATTTATCCATAGTATGTGTTTCCTGCAGGAGCTAATTTGAATGTTTTTAATGTTACCTATTTTTATGTGACACATTATATTGTGAAGTATGTAACATTATGTGGGCAGATAACTATTATAAAACACATTTGTTTTTTAAATCAAAATTGCCACTTAAAAACAAACAAACACGAAACTAAAGAATATATAACAAAGTTCACGTTTTCCAAAGATGTTTTTTTCATTTTATTTTATGTAGTAAAATTTAGTTAGTGAATAAAAATAAATTCATGTCTTCACATGGCAGAGGTCACACCTCTTTCAAGTCATTTTATAAGTGAATGTCAAGTGTGGTCTTTCAGTGGTTTCTACACTGTTTTCAATCTACTGCGGTTGGATACACATGTCAGAATTCATCTTGAGACTGAAAAAGATTACCATCAGCATCATCCACAAGAATGATCATCCTATGACCCGGAGTTCTGCAGAAACAATCGTCAATACTGCTGTTCTGTGATGAGTGAACTGTGCACAACGACATGCTTTCCTCTGTAGTAGGTTAAACACCAGCAGAATAAGATGCTAAATGCTTCATATGCTATCACACATAGTTAATGCTATTATGACATTTCTTAAAACAGTGAAATGGAAGTGAATGGATGTGATTAGCTAAAGAATGATACCTCCTCTGTCCAACTACCTAAATGTAGGGTTGGCAAGTTGCTTCTGAAGCAATTTTTTTTATATTATTGTGTCTTGATAGCCATCTCTAAATAAAGCTGTCTGGAAAATAGCCGATCTGTGTGTGGACCTTGCAGACATTCATTTGTAACAAATAAATCTATTGGATGGTGAACCTGTCTGTCACTAACCGCCTTGCCTTCCTGCTAGCATCCTGAGCTTGCTCTCACTGCGCATGCCCAGATTCTTCCAGAGCCCAGGAGGGAAACACCACTGAAGCAGAAACGAAAGCCTGAAGTAAGCAAGCACATCACAGTGAAGTCGGCTTCTAGCAGTTGTCAGTTAGCATGCTTTCATATGGGTGTAGCTTTGGTGAGGGACGTACCAACCCAATCTTTAAGATAAATAACTTGAACCAAAGAAAAACAAAATAGTAATTGTCTACTTTTCTGACCTCCTGACATTTTGACAATTTGTAGATATGTTTTCACAGAAGAGTATAGCTACATATATCTGATGATCTTTTAGAATATAATGCATTGCAGTCGATTAAAATGACCAGAAGTAAAGTATATAAAGTTGGTAAAATTAAAAGAATTTTAAATATCCACAGCAGCAAAATACTATATACATATCACTGCAGCACTATCATTAATCTCAAAGCATCATATATGACATTTAACACTTACTGGGATGGTTTTTGGAACATTTACCTTTGTTTGTATTTTCTTAAATTTTCAGAGTATTTTCCCAATGTGATACTTAGATCTGAGTAAAGTCCCACCGCTGTTTATTTGACAGCTTTATTAATTTATAAGATAAAGATTTTATGCAAGACTTTAAAACACAACACGTAGTTAAATGTTAAACCTTCTTGCCCCCTGGCATCTCTCAGCAGAGTGTAGTCGCGAGTCACGACCACGTTTCAAACGTCTGTGAGCTTTTAATAGCTCTGCCAAATAATGACTTTTCCCCCTCTAAACTTCTCACATGGTTTTATTTCATTAACTTCCCTATCTAAGTAAGAGAAAGTAACTATGTGTACTTGCTTTTAAGTATATTCAAAGTTTTAAAAGTACTTGCTGAGTGTAGCCTATTCTCTAATGCAACCCTCACCTACATCATAACGGTTGAGTCTTGGCCTCTTGTGCTTTTTAATGCAATACTTTCATAACATGTAGTCTTGCAGATAGTACAGATATCACCTTCCAAAAAATCTACTTAAGTAAAGTACAGATCTGTAAAAAATATTCTTCAGATCGGTTACATTCCAGTCTGTACCCGTACATCACTGTAAAGTTACTTTGACTTAAGTAAAGGATTTCTGCTGGCTTGTTATTCAGATTCATATCCTTCAGTCTATATCTGAGTCTACTATTGTCTCATCATTAACATTATCTTTATCACGACAATTATGTTAAAACTAACATAAGACAACATCCAGTTAGTTCCTCTTTGTTGAGCTTTCTCTTCCTCCTCTCCTGAAGCCTTGGACTTTTTAATGGTTGAGTTTATAATAATTAAAGCGTCTCTCAAACTCTCCACCCATTCACAATCAGTCAGTCAATATTATGTCCCTGTCTTGGGCTGAGTGATTCCCCAAATGGTACCAATCATTCCCCACTTTCAATACACGGCGATGTGTGTTGTCGCCTGACTGACAGCTCAGACACTTCAGTACGTTTGTTTTTGAAATTAAGTCTGTTTTTGTTGATAATGCTGTCATGATTGATACATTTATGTCAGTAGCATTCTTGCAGCGCCCCTGACATTCTGTGTCCTTGGCAAATCGCTTTGTGGCCTGTACCACGGGCCGGCCTTGTCTCCTCTCAATGATTTGTCTCAGGGCCTGTGTGTAATTTTACACAAGAATGGTACAGCAGCATCATTCATTATTTAAATCTCTGGACATAAGACTCAACATCAGACTGGAAAGCTTCACAAAATCACGGAGAGCAAAATTCAGGCTGAGTGTTGAGCTCCATCCCATTTGTCAGAAGGTTTGGGTTTATTATTAAAGTTTTAATTTTGAGTCAAAATATGTTTCTGTGATGTAAATTATATACAAAGTTTTGACACCACAATATGATTCATCCTGTATTAATGTGAACAAGTAATACATGTTGCAGAATCATGTTCGGGTCCAATTTTCTTACCTGTGTCAGCATGGACTGTCAAAGCTCAGTCTGAACCGATCTCTTATCTGCACGCTGTGAAAAGTCCTTTGTTTGTTTGGAGCTACTTTAAGGAATGGTATTGAATTGAGTTGTAGCAGTTACAGGTGTTGGCTGTGAATCCATAATCTTGTTTTATATACACTTTATTGATATGAAGCCAAAAATGTGTTGTATTTATTTTTTTATTGTTGACTAAATACAGATTAAGTGTGGCTTTATGCCTTATATTTTTGTAGATAACGGTTTTGGCTGTATTAGATAGAGGCATGTACAACATTTATATTTTATAAATATTTTATATAATGTTTCCACAGATTCCTATTGAATATACTGAGCATGTAAAAACAGATGTACAATGCTAATTCGAACCCCAGGTGTGCCCTTGGTCGAGAGCTTGTATTCATGGCTCCAAGTGGGATATCAGAGGACATTTGGGAATTTTGTATATTCAACACAAATAAAGTATCCTGAGTAAACAACTTTAATATGTGCAACAAATCTACATATTTGTTCATGTAAATTCAACAGACATTTTTTTATGTACAAGACCTGAACTGACATGTAATTGAGGAGCAGAGCTGGTGCTGGACAGTGGATGTTAAACCTCCAGGAGCAGGACAGCGTCAGTGCACACGGTGGGATGAGGTAAACATACCTAGCAGTAGAGGCAGAAAAACCTTCCATTACTTCAGTTGATTGTGTTCACTTCGCCTCCACATTCTGAATGCACACACACTGTTTACACACTGTTGGCACAGCTTGGATATCTCCATTCATTTGCTGTTTAGTGACTCAACATTAAACCCTGCTGTCTCGCACTTGTACAATAAACATACATTCTTTAAATATTCAGAGAAGAACCACTGTTTGAATTAATTTGCCTGTAACCTAATTCTTTGTACAAGCAGCCCCACTGATATCCCAACATTCATCAGCTGCCTGATCATTCTACCATTAGCAGCATATTCGGGGTACCATATATTAATTTTTGTCATGTTTTTAAAATTTTTTTTTTTTTTCCCTCCCTCAGAGACCTCAGTTTCTCTCCCTCCTTCTGTTGCTGCAGTTAAAGGCGAGGAGAGGAGCTGGTGTGATTGGTCATTACTGAAGCTCGCCCCCGACTCCATTTGCTGATTCTGCATTCCTCCGACTAATATCATATTCAGCCTCTCTGTCATTTTGCACCCAGCTGCGCCTTGTTTTGACTGGTTTGCGCTTGTAGTCACCAAAACAGCAAAGATGGCTGGTCAAACCCATTTGTGTTTGCTCCTGCAGATTTTGCCTGCATTTGCATCTGTGCCCATATTTCAAGAAAATAGGACATCTTTGGATCTTATTAATGACAATTCTGTTTCTGAACAGCAGTGGCGGCACTTAATGAAAGTGTACACCCATGATCTTCCGTTGTCAATGTAGCAGTACACTGCTCAGCGTGAACAAAGCTTTATTGCTTAAGTTTGTCACACTGCAAATACGTTGAGGCACCGTTCGGAAACCTGCTCCAAGACCCACACTATTGTCCACATCAGACATTAGGTACACAGACACTAATTCATCCCCAAATCAACCTGTCAGCAGCCTCTCTTCTCTGGCAGTCGACTTCCACAGTGTGTATATATATCGGTCAGATAAGACCTGGCATCACTGGTGAAATACAGACAGAGCTTTTCTCATGTTTTCCTTGAATCTAAACTAAACTGGACTCTGAAAATGTACCTTTTCTGCTCAGTGAGAGATATTCTAAAGCTGCTGTTTCTCCAGTAGTGGATGTGTCTGTATATGCTTATTTGGCCGTTGTCAGGCTGATGTATTGTTGATGCTGCTGCGGTTGTGTCTTCCATCAGGGAGTGTCAAGTATCTATGTCAAGTAGTCTATGTCCTCTATCCGGTGTTATGCTTTTGGTTTGTACCAGTACCTACACAAGTGTTTTAACAAGTAGTCTTATGATTTTTGTATGCCGCTGTGCTGGTGTCTGCCAGAGGCCAGGGGCATTATGTTTTCGGAATGTCTGTCCATCGTTTGATCATCCATCCATATTTCTTTCCGTCTAATTCTTGTGAAAACAAACAACTTGAGGCAATTTCTTCACATTTACATCCAATGAATCATTCAAATCTTACTTACTATAGCTCATATTCACAAATCACAAGTTGTCTCATAGGGCTTTACATCCTCTGTCCTTAATCCTCAACAAGAGTAAGGAAAGGGTCAAACGTCGGAGGTCGCCGTGATCTCATGACCTGTGTTGTGATATAGCCCTATAACAACAGGTGGTAATTTTCATAAATTCACTTTGAATAAAGGATGAACTGATTAGAATTTGGGTGGCCATAGGTCAAAAGCCTTTTTTGATTTGTGAAAGAGTTATCTTAAGAACACCTTGACAGAATTCCTATAAATCTGGCTTGTTCACTTAGAATCACAGATAAACTGATTGATATCCTGTCTGTGAGGATTTTTTCACATTTTGACCAGTTACTACTTTGACTTAAAGTGACTGAATAGATTCCAGTGGTCAAAGGTAAAGGTCATGGTGACCACTTGAGTCAGGGAAAATGTATAACTGTACTGGGTGGTGGAGGCATATAACCACAGGATTGTAATTCAGTTTTCAATGCAACAGCTTTAAAAAAGGTTCAACCAAGAAGCAGCCAAACTTCTGTCCATTCTCCAATCTACTGTCTTTAAGCTATATACTGTTGCCTATCAGACCCATGCAAAGTAAACTGCACAAGATACTGAAAACCACAAGATTTAAAGACAAACATTGTGCAACAACAAGTGTATGGCCACACAAAATGTACTCTCCTCCTACACATTCACAGGTAGATATGAGATGGAGAATATGCAGCATACACCCACATCACTAGCTTGAGGGGGCACTAGTAGGTCCTGGCTAAAATGCTCTGGATCTTCCAGTAGTAACTTCTACCTTCCTTTAAAAACTTCTTGCTTCTCGGCTAGTCCTCCAGTGTTTCCCATTATTGATATAGACTGTGCCCTATTCTAATTTGGCCTGCCACAGTTTTATACTGAGCCAGAATTTGTTTAACACTTCTCATATTAACAACTGAGATCTCTAACTTCTTGTGTGCAGCGCTTGCCGCATGCTTGTGGTGTTGTGTTCTTTCCCTACTGCAAGATAGTGGGTGCTTGCACAATGGTCAAGACTATCTTTTAGCTGCATTCATGGAATGCAATGCAGTTCTTTGTGTCATAAGAGCACCTATCTTTCACTCTTTAGTCAAAGTTGCAACTGCGGAATTCCCGATGATCTTAATTTAGTGGTTGCTAGTTACATTCCAAAAGAATACAATGCAGCATTGAGTGTGTGCAGTTGAACTGGATGTTGTGTGTCTTCTTAATGCTTTAGCCTATTGTTTATTTTATGGGAATAAGTGCTTTACAGTATTCTACTTATTAAGTCTTGTTTCACCCTGGTGGTGCTGTTGTCTAATGCATGTGTTTGTATCAGAGCCCTGTGTGATAGCAGAGCGACAGGCATCAGTGGAATAACAGATTGTTATCATCAGAGAGACAGTAGACATCTTTCATACTAAGTAGTGAATCAGTCACCCATTGTGAGAACTACAGTGGTGATCCCCCAGAAGGATGCCCTTTATACTGGCTGAATGGTACAAGAGGAAGCTGTTGTGGGTACTTTCTCTTGGAGCAGGGCAGCTGCCAGGAGCCCCATTGCTCTGACCATCTGCAGAACTGTTCCCCTCCGGCCGACTGCCCATCAGCATCATGCTTCCCCCACTCCACATAAAAGGAGCAGAAGAATGTAGACTTACCATCGAGGCTTTTCAAATGTGCCGCAAATCTCCTAGCAACCACAGTCGGTGCCATCCGTAAGGCTCACTGGAGAACTGGCCGTGTGCAACATGACTAAAAAGGCAAGTGGCTCCAAAAGATGGTGATGCTGTGGGTCCATAGAATAGTGTTCTACCCTAAGTTATATTCTTAAAAAGTGCAAGCTGCAACCATCAGTATTCACAATACTGCCAGAGCAACACTTCCTGAGTATAGGACCTAGAAAACTGTTTCACAAGCTTCAGAATAACACAAGATCACAGATCCGGTACCTACAAACAGATTCAGAAGGCAGAACTAATGTGGGGGAAACATCCTTTGTTGGGTCCAAAGTCAGTGACAGGAAGCCATGAAACCAGGGAAAACAAATCCAGAGGGTGAAGGCAGGCAAGTCAGGAGTCAAAAGTCCCACCAGCTAATTTGAGGCTTATGAGTGTCTAAATCAATACTTTCTCTTCCCTAACTCTGATGCAAATGTTTTTAAGACTCCGTGCTGATAATGACCCGAGCTAAAGAGTGATCAAACCAGTCACTGATTTGCCTGAGGTAGCACTGGAAAATACAGTCATCCAGACACAGCTCCTGGAGGAGCCGGAGAAAGTCCATGAGCTTATAATCAAAAGGTGATGTTGTCAGTGTTTTATTGAAAGGTGTCATATTGAGAGCACAGTTTTAGATAATGGTACATTTGAAGCTATTAGATCAAGACCTGAGCCAAACAGTGTATGACCAAAAGTAGTTGAAAGTTGCTGTGTAACGACTGTCATCAGCTATTTTGACTGAAAAGTAGCCAAAACCTGCTTGAGAAGTCATTGCATGTAGAAGATGTGATGTGCTGACTAGCATTAGTATTTTCCCATTTGGTCTAATGTCAGCTGCAGCTATCTCACATACATCATATTAATTTCGTTGAAATCCCAGTGAAGTTTGTCTCATTGTTTTTTGTTGTTGAAAAATGGAAGAAGTATGAAATAGACGCGGGGTCCATTGAGACATTTTCAACCAGCAGTCACCGCCAGACCATTTCTAGGCTGCTGCTTTGCAATCTGATGTTACATCATCTGACAGAACCAGAAACATAATCTAAGGACAACATCTGTGCTGTGATTTCTGCCTCATTTACTCATAAAATGATCACTAGAAGCTCATTTGCATCTATGTCAGCGGCACCACGCTCAATTAAATGAGGCCCATAGGGCGGTGTGCCTACAGAGGGAAACCCTGACCTCTTAAAATACTGGAAACTCTCTTCCACGGAAAGAAGATAAGGTTTGTCCAAAGAGTTCTTCAATTTCTGGTTAGATACTTTTTTGAAGAAAATACAAAATAAAAGGCGCTAAAAGTGAAAATATAATTAATCTAGTGACAAAAGTGCTACGTTAGCACCAATACATTTTTACAACCATCAGTTAATGAGGCAACTCTCAGACCTGGCCAACAAATCAAAGGTGGAACTCTATCACTCAGTTAGCCAGTCTGTCACAGATATTTGATTGGGATGCCGTCGCTTTTGGGACATTGGTACCAGGTCAAGATTTACATTGAAGTAAACAATTTTGCAGAAAGTCTGGTTGTCAATAGATGGGGTGTTCTCCACTGTCAGTGTAGGTGCTCTCTTGGCCATGTTGCACCACGTGATGCAGAATGATGTGCTTCCATCATTTCAAACCACTGAGTTCTCAAATATAGAGAGAACTCTTCCTTGGTTTCCATCCCTTTACTTTTCATTACTGGACAATGTAATGATAGTATGTTGGATATTTCCCCCTCAACTGACAAAGGATACAAGTCACCATTAATGTTTTTGTGTGCCTGGCTCTAAACTGGTGTTCCTCACCACACTTGGAAAACCATTTCTGTATGGAGATAGTTTTGTGGACCGTGGGATAGGCCTCATAGGAGAAAATTTAAATTCTGTCTGCAGTGAAAGACCTATTGTCATGAGAAATCATTTATTTAAATTATATAATATTAATATAATTCAAATAAATATTTTTTTATGTTAAATGACAGGCCTAGCTCTTAATTAAAACCATGGAGGCAGGGGGTTTCACTTTCTGCGTTGTAGTGACAACGATACATCGGGAGAGTTGCATCTTTTATTTGAGAGCCAGTGCTGTGTGGACATTTTAAAGGAGTTGTTAAAAATGCATGTTAGAACCAAAGATTTGCCCTGGATAATAGATTCATGCTGTGGCCCTGCAGCAATGACCACAAGTTTCCACATTATCACACACACCCCCACACACACACACACACTAGGGAACCCCGGGCGAGACTCTGCCTGGTTTTAAAATTCCATTGATTCAAATCAAAGTGAATGCTCTGCATTCAGGGCAGTAACAGGAAAGTCATTTGGTCATCTGCTTTGGCTCACTGCCTCGTTCTTGATGCCCACATTTCAGTTTTAAGAAAAGAAAGTCTTACTTGAGTTTGAACAGGCATGCTTAAAAAAAAAAAAAATTTTGAGTGTGTATAATTCGCTGTATCCAGCTGGCATCTTGACTATTTCAGCCAGAGCTCCAGGCTTCCTACTATAAGAAGTTAATCGCTTAATCTTCATGTCACTTCCACTGCCACTTCTCTCAATTATTCCCAGGATGCTCCACTTGCCATACAGCTATTTTCAGGCTGTGCCTGCCAGCCTTTTGTGTGCATTCTGGAGATATCAACAATGGGAGCAGACAGGGATGTGAAAAAACTGTCTATTGATTCAACCTATCTCTTACGCCTTTTCAATTGCCTTTAAGTACTTGTGGCGCCTGTTAGGGTATGGACTTGCTCAGGGAATCACTTAATTCCCGACAGCGGCCATTGTGTAATGTAAGAAAAGGGGATGCCTCTTCTAAAAGAATAAAAAAACTCACAAAAGGTGGAAACTTGCTCTGGGCAACAGTGTTTTGTTTGAAATAAACTGTTGCCACGATAGATAAGCGTCTGTCTTTGTTATGAAACTGCAATTCCATCCCATCAGTGTCTCCATGTTTTTTTTTAAGAACTGAGCTCTGAAGTGTACTGTATGTAATATTTTCGGCAGCTATAACAACAGTGTATATTCAATTGGTAATGGCAGCTTCACAGTGTTATTTAAGAAAAATACCAGATTTACTGATGTTTAATGCTTATCTACAGAGTGGATTTACTGCAGAATACTTTCAGCTCTTAGCTTTATGTTTATGTTTCTTTTTATATTTTCTGATATGCCCAGTTTTATCTGCACCGCTCCTGCTTCTTTCTGGCACCTTTTTTTAACATGGTTTCCACCTGCGCCTATTTTGGGTTAATTCCTCTACACTGCTCGTAACGACACTTAATGAGGTGAACAACGTTAGTGGTGGGAGGACAGAAGCCTTGGCTTTCTGTTGCAAAAAGAAGGAATGTACCAGCTATTATGGATGAATATTATATCGTCATATTCATGTTTGGATCTCAATCGCAAATGTCTTTAGTGCACAACAGACACAGAGGATTTGACCTGGCTGTTCCATTAGAATGATGGAACAGTTGTAGATAGGCCCATATATCTGAAATCAGCATTTCATTTCAGCTCTTTCCTTCAGACCTCCAGGTTTGGAGGTGATCCATCTGTCACAATAGTGTAAAAGTAGTGGAGCAGAGAGCTAACAGGCTTTTTTATAAAGTTTCTTAACAAATTTGTTTTATAATTCATTTGTCATTGTATGGAAAGATTGCTACCGGAGGGCGCTGATAAGATTAGAGACAGGCTGCTGAGCTGGCAGGATATGCGCTCCAGTAGCCACTCATTGAGAATCACTGATCTGACACTGTATCCACACAGAGTAGTTACGCACAGGCACACAAGAAGCACATGACAGCAGCCCATGAGCTGTGATTAATAAAGAAAGTACTCTGATCTGTCCTGTTACATGCGTTATTGAAAACAGATAAAGTCAGGCAAACTGACAAGACATTCGATTTTGATTAGACTTAATGAATTTCTTCTATCACTCATTGTAGCATGATGATTGTGAAAAGGTATTTATCCATTTTTTTAGATCTTCCCTAAACTCAACACGCTGTAGCTTCTTGTGAA
Organism: Limanda limanda; assembly: GCF_963576545.1. Lineage (NCBI taxonomy): Eukaryota > Metazoa > Chordata > Actinopteri > Pleuronectiformes > Pleuronectidae > Limanda > Limanda limanda. Next base: position 20,714,331 of record NC_083653.1, read on the forward strand.
GTTTTTTTGGGAACTAGTGATGATAAATGCATTCTTTACCAAATGTGTGTTTAAGATGGGAGTTTGTTTTAAATGAATCTGGTCATTGGTCTGCTTGTACAAAGTGAGATATCTCCACATTTTCAAACCGAAGACAAATTCAGGAAGGCCAAGATGTAAGAGCAAACACTGGTTCCTACACTTCCCATAATGCAACTTAGCAGCATCTTTTTGATACTCTCCAGATGCCTGCTTTTTGTTGTGATATAGCAAAAGCTGGACACAAACGCAATCTCAGACCACTCAGGTTTAGTGAAAACAAGTAGTGGTTTATTTTCTAACAAAATAGTTCAAGATGGAGCGTGTTCGGTCTTACTGAAGGAGCGAAGACTGAAGAGCGCTCAGGCTGCAGGCAAGTAGACGTGGGCTGGAAAGCAGATGAGAAAGGCCCAGATTACTGACAAGACAAAAAACAACCAAGCAAGATGAGACATTCCAGGTAGCAAACTCACAAGACTGAGCCAGAGCGCTCTGTAGCACTGAGTGGACAGAACAATCCAGCAAAGAGTGACTGCACTGTCGGGGGTTTTAATACTGGCGTTGATGAGGTGAATGAGATGCAGGTAATTCCACTTGAGCGCACCACAGCAAAGAGAGAGGGAGAGGCCACACCCACCAAAATGCAAAGGCAACACAGAGACACAAGGGAGGCAGGGAAAACAAAGGAGAAGACACTTTTTCCTGTTTTCCAAAAGTGTCATGGTTTTTCCATCTCTGTACGAGTCCTTACTTTCTGTCTGTAAGTAGGTTCCTTTTGGTTTTGACAATACGCCTGGTGACATCGTAGACCTTGAAGATGACAGACGTAACTTCTAAGCGGCCGAATGTGGTTTCTTGTGGTGATGGTCGCTTGGTAAGAGCTTCAGCCATTGTTGCTTTGACACGACAAGAGGTTATAATAAGTCTTCTGAGTGTTGCTACCTCTTCAGAGCAGACTGCACTGACAAGATTGGGCGGCTGGGCCAGGGTTTGCTTGTTGGTTTGTAAACAGCTGTCAATGCATATGTTGTCTATGTCTATGCATGCAGCAATAGAAACAACTTTAAAAATACCTTCTTCAAATGATCCTGTAGAGGCACACAAGATATATATTTTGATCATTGTGTTGTGTAAAATTTTTGGTGTCTGTTTTATAATTGAATAATGTATGTAAATAAAGGATGCTGGTGGTAAAATACAGATTTGTTCAACTGAAAACGTTTACTGTGCATCAAACAATGTGAAAATGTTGTGAGTGAAGATTGTTGCATTTGGGCATCATTTTTAAAGTCAGGTGAAATATGACTGAACTAATAATTACACTGACATAAACTAAAACAGTTTGAGGAGCTCAATGCAGTTAGATGGTAGGATGAGAGATTGCTGTGCTAAAGCCTGCTGTGCAGCCCCCCTGATTTCCAGCCATCCCATAGACAGAGCCTTCCATCAAATGGGAACCAGATAGCAGTGTGGGATTTTCATTAATGCTGCTTACCTTCTTACCCTTTCCTGTCCCTGTGAACACACTCCATCCTGTGCTGCATGCACATATGTCCTCTTCCCTCAGGCCCTTTAATGGCTTGGACTTTTATTACCTGTGCTGACGAGACATCCATAAAGAGACGCTCTGCCAGCAAGATGGCAAACATGTTTCTCGCTCAGTCCTAGTGTTTCTTCTTGAGAGAAGCTTAAAGAATAACAGATCTTCTGGGAGTTCACTCCCTCTTCACCTGTACATCTCGCCGTGGGGAAATTGGTGAGGAATGTGTGGTGCGACAGGTTCATTGATGGCAGCCTATTATATTGGTTTCCTGCAACAGAGCCACATGAACATCTGTGCATGTTATTTTCAATGACCCTCTTCAGGGCCACAGTGCCATTATAGGAAGCTCTCAGGGATCAGAGGCTGTCTATGGCGGTACCGGCAGCTGCGTTCCACACAATGGCTCCTGAGGGAGAGAGGGTCGCAGCTCTCTCTGTCAAGCAAAGCCTCTCTTTGCATTCAACTAGCTCTGATACATGTGACTGCGCAGAAAAGAAAGTTTTTACAACTGTACTTTATAAAGATTCTTTTTTGAATCCATGACTGCAGTAGTGGAGTAAAAATCTGACCAGGGAAAGTTTACAGATGTATGGTTCTGTAACAAAGCGACTTCAGAAATGTGTATGGATAAAACAAGCTGTCTGTTCTTCCCACAATAAAAGTGTGAACATGCTATACAGGCAAGTGCCTCCTGTTATAGGGAGAAAGAAAGCAGATTGTCTCTATTCAGGTGGGGGCTGTCCTTGTCACAGTGGTGATGTCAAACAGGCTGTAAGAGAGAGCCTTGCACTCATTTGTCAATTTTCCTCTGACCTCAAGAAGCTTTGGCTTGCAGGACTGATAAGAGCAGCAGTGTAATCCGTCTTTAAGTCAGTTCAAAAATACAATGGGCGACTGGATAAATGATTATGGAGAAAAAAATACAGTATGTTCCAACGCAAACTATACTTTCCTTTCAAGCATTTATCTTCAAAGTTATGGAACAATGTATTAATATAATGTCCAGGTGGTAATTAATGGTCAGACATCATTACTGCACATAAATCATCCATACAGGTTGAATCATAAACATTTTAAACAGTGTTACCCTATAACTTTGGCGACTGTGACAGCCTGCTGTATTCAAATGTTTTTTCCGGCACAGTCTCAAAATGAACCAAAAAAAGTTTGACGCTTCTCATAATTAAAAGAGATGTTTAAGTTGGTGTGTACTGCGCAATCTGCCTATAGTGCAGGGGTAGGCTTGAAAGAGTCTGGAGAAGCTGCTGTGAACGTTACGCTGCCTGTCACATCATCCAGCACGACCGGTTTGGAAGTGAGTCAGTGATGGTCTGAGGAGGCATATCCTTAGAGGGTCGCACGGACCTCCATTTCATAGCCGACAGTACCCTGACTGCTGTTAGCTACCAGGATGAAATCCAGAGTGTGTAGGCAGATCCTTGAAGACAAAGGCATTGGTGCCATTGACTGGTCCTCTCATCCGCTTGACCTAAACCCACATGTGAACCTATGGGACATTATGTATTGGTGCGTCCGATAAATTGGTTTGATTTTCTGTATGATTTTGAAGTCAGCCGTCAATGGGTTAATGATTTTGGTTTCCATTGACCTTTGTTACCTCAGTTTGTTCTCAACAAATTATAGAATGTACATCAGTAAAGATTTTCTACCTGAATAATTCGTTCATCAAGGTCTGATGTGCGATTTAAGTGTTCGCTTACATTTTTGGAGCAGTTAGTTATTGGTCTGACACAAGAACTAATCTCTGACTCAACTGACATTTGTCAGTTTGTTCGCATTCATACAATATTCTAGTGACGTCAAAACTTTAACTTTATATACAGTATATACTTTTATATTTCATATGAAGAAAGTTGCTGTCTGCATACGCAGTGCAATATCATCTTTCATCTTCTCAGACAGATGTGTATCTATTAACTTCCTGGGGCTGCAGTCATCAGATGTCATTAATCAAATGGCCTCTGCTGCTCTTGTGTTGAACTCATCTTTCAAACACACTGAATAGCAGGAATAAAAGCTTCAGCATATTCCTTGGAAATGCATCATAAAATAGCATGATACCATCAAATAGGACAGAGCAATCGACACACAAAAAATACTGTGATACTTTAAATGTATTTCCACCTTGACAGCCAATATTTTACAGAAAGTAGGAAACTGTAGGTTGAACTGGGAAACACTTCTGCAGGTAATTAATTCAAGAAGAGGCACGATAAATGGACCTGAATTCCCTTACTAACATATCAACATTAAAACTATAGCAACCCATGATGCAACATTCAATGTACAATTTAACAGTGCTATATGCTTTCCTTTCAGCACAAATTACTGACCTTGGGCATCTAAGTGCCTAGTTTTTTTAATTAACACTCTCTGATATGTCATTTTTAAAATGAAACATCCTAATATAATATTAATTCAAAATTGTTCAGGTAAATTGAGACAATTACATTTTTTTAATGTAGCGACGCTTGCGAGCTAGTTCAGGCAGACAACTCAAGCTCCAATCATGTTACATACATCATGTGACAAACCTCAATCTCCACAATCATCTATAATACACACCCACCTTATTAATGGGGTCTATTTAATCATTGAAAAAATTCCCATCACTCCCCCGGGTGCTGCGCCCGTAATCCTGCCAATTGCTTCAGCCCCTCCGCCACACCAGCATTCACCTGTAGGCTGCGACTGGGTAACAAGTATTTGCTCATCACTCCCATCATATCTGTGTTATCAGATCGGGGGGGAGGGATTAAGTCGGAGCGTAGACGCATTACACTAGCCTGTTCTACTGCTGCAATAAACATGTGAACGTGGGTTGTCTGACTGAAAATCATTTAATAATGTCTGTGCCATATATCATGCTTGACCAAATTGATATCATTAACAGCCCCTCCACTCCCATGCACCTTGATTTGACCACCACTGCAAAATGCGGTATGCTTGTATCACAAATATCATCAGAACTCCTCAGATGAAGGGTCAGAACAAAATACTTTTTAATCACTTATTCCTTAATTCCTCTTTTTGCTTAAAGTAACTGGGCTAGTGCAAGCATCTAACTGGTTTAAAAGCACCTTTGATCTGCAGATGTGTTTAAACAACAGAGTCGTAGTGGAGAGGTATTGTGGGTTTTATTCATGGTTTGTGTATAAAAACGGCTGACATGACAGCTCCCTAAGAGTGCTCAGTCCCTGGTGGCTGGCTGCTGTTTCTGTCAAAAAGCCTCCATGTTGGCAAACAAGACATGACAAGATGGTGTCTGTCATTTTCGATAGTCCCTATCACACTAAGTTTTTCCAAATGCTGTTTTTTCCAGTAAATTTGGTTAAATTAGCCAAGATAAAGGTGCGTTTGGTTGTGCATGTGTATCCTCAATTCTGCAGCTCCACTTTATATTTTCTGACGCTCAGATTCTTGCTCCAAACGTCATCTTCTGCTTGAGATGGCAGTGTTCAGGATATATTGGCTGTTTTTCCAGGTATTGGGAGGAAGTCCATCTTTATATTCTTAAACATGTTCTATCTTTACTTAAGTCTTTTGTTAACACAGTGTATATAATATGTGTAAATGAGGGCATCCTGTGACAAAGTTATGTTTAATTTTTTCATTTTCACAAAAGCCTGTGTTAATCTCGACTGGGAAATGTGATACATCCAACACTTCGTTCCAGACATCATTATGTCTTATATTAATAGGGACATGAAAAAACACTGTCTGGATGGATGTCACACTGCCACTCACTCCCCCAATGCAGAGCAAGGACGTTCTTTGAGTGAGAGATCATGCCAACCCTGAGAGGAATAATTTACTGACATACGTCAAACCAAAGGAGCGCGGAGGGTATGCAGGCTCAGTTATGAGACCGGCTGAAGAGACAAAAGGAATCCCTGATGAAGTTCTTTTGAAGTGCCTTTTCCGAAAGTCCTTGAAAATACATATTGATGAAGTCCAAATTGTCTGGCCTGCAGGGAGAAGGCAGTCGACTACTTTGCAATGCGCTATAAATATTCACTGAAGAGGACACAGCTCATTTCTAAGCGAGAGCAGACTTATTACATTAAAACGATTTGAGATAATTAGAGATGAAGGAAAAGACCAGCTCCATCAGGAGAGATCATTTGCTCTTAAAGCTTTTAAAAACATTTGTTTCAGTGCTTAAATTCACCGGTCCAGCCACCAATGCAATATTAATGTCAAAACTGAAAGGCAGAAGTTTTCCAAGTGTGCTAAACAAAGTTACGTGTAAAATCTACACTGAAAGAATTAATATTCAGGAGATGCTTATCCCTGCTCGGAAGAGTATAACTCCCAGTTCTCTGTTCAGAGACATTCTTTGAACTTTGGTCTCTGGAGTAGACTTAGAAGATGGAGAAGATGTGACAACCTCCTGTCTGTGATTTGATAAGAGAGTTAACATTTACTTGCCAACATGTGATTTAATTACAGTAGCACAGGTCAGTATTAATCAAAACAACAACATAAGTATTGTTTATGTAAAGTGTGAATGGTGTCGCTTGCATGAACCCACAGACACATCATCCAACCAGGGCTGTCAGTTACTCTGCTCTGGGCTCATGATGATGATGGAGATGGGCCAACCCCAAACCAGTACTATCTGCATGTTCTTGATTATAGATCAGTGATTGGAATATAACTCAACCACAAAACTGCAGTTGGAAAGAATCACTTCTGATTCCAATGAATGAATCAATCAATCAAATTTGATTTGTATAGCCCATATTCACAAATCACAATTTGTCTCACAGGGCTTTAACAAGGTGTGACATCCTCTGTCCTTAACCCTCAACAAGTCAGGAAAAAATACTAAAAAAACATTTCAATCAGAACATGACCAAGTTTTAGATCATGTTGATTTAGAATCCTTACTAGTGTAAACACCCCTTAAAGTCAACAATTCATTGTAATATATAATATAATTGTTATAAAAAAGTTATTAGCATTAATTTGTGTATTAAAATATTTATCAACCACTTAATAACAGATTTAGTTAAATATAATCAATACATTTAAAATTGAAAAAACATTTAAATGTTCAATGACATTTGCATACATCCAATTTCCCCGTAGCTCTATGTAGCTTTTAGCCTCTTTTATCTTATTGTTTTGGTTTTCCGGTCCTCCCAGACCAAGTAGGGCTGTTGTTCAATACTTATGAATATTATGTCCTATCTGAAATCAGGACTGAATCCAGTGATCCGAACCATATAATTTATGGCTTGTTTTGCTTTTAGGTAGTTGTTAAGTAAGAAAATAACTCATCCCTCAAAGATATCTAATATCTTTTTTCAGGGCAAGATAAAGTTTTCCCTACTTATGAATTTTGTGCTCAGACTATGAAGTGTTTCCTGTTATATCTTGTTTTTCTAATTATTTTCCTTATGTGTCTGTTATGATTATACTTCTTGTCTTTTGGTTTTCCCACTGTTTCTTTGTCGTATCTCATTGGTCAATTAGATCCCAGTGTATTTAGACCCTCCTGTTTCCCCCTTTGTCTTTCCAGAACCTTGTGGTAGTTCCTGTATACTTTTTGTCTTTGTTCCTGGTGTTTTCATTTGACTGTTTCATTGGATTTTGAATTTCTGCCTGCTCCCCTCTCGAAGTGTTTGCCTGTTTGGAATGTTCTCCCTGGTTTTTGACTTATGTCTGCCTCAACACTGCATAATCCTTTGTTCATTTTTTTTAATTAACACATATCTGACCTGCCTTAATTATGCCGGAGTATTTGTATACTTGGGACTCTCACCTGTGTTTTGCTTGTGACAAAAGTACTTTTGATGAGAACCCTAAGGTGGAAGAATGCTCACATCTTTTAATGAGTTGGTATTTGTTCAGCCCAAAAACATCCCTTTGTTATATTATTCTATTTGATATAATAATGGACGGAATATAAATTTGAAGGAAAACAAAGTTCTGCTAGGCAGATTTGTGTTTATCTCTTCGGTGTGTCTAAGATGATGATGAATTCGTCGAAGATGATGATGAAGTGTTTCCTCTTTCGGCTTCAGTAAATAAAATCAAACTTTCAGAGAAGTTCAGGGTAGTAGAGTATTAGACATCTCCGACTAACACACACACCATTTCTGTTAGCGTTTACAAAGTAGACAAGGACCTGTCAGATAAATGTGGATAAACGACTAAGTGCAAAAACTATTTTTGAAAAGTATATCAGAGGACGTGGTCCTTCAATGTGGCCCAGGAGGCATTTTTTATTATATTCTGCTGATATCATTTATGTATATCAGCGAGAAATAATAATTGTAGCCTTTACAGAATTAAAGGTTCAGTATGTAGAATTTACTGGCATCCATAGATTGGTGGATGGATTGACAAAATAGATAGATTAATATGTAGAATATAGTAGTATATAGCAGTAAAGTGACATTTACAACAAACACTCTGGTCTACTATTGTACCCACTCCAGATATAAAGGGCTCATTCTAAGGTAATGACAACTAGTTTCAGGTGAATATACACCTAAGACAATGTAGTTATTAATATTATAATCAAATTCTGCCAATTGCCCTCCAATCCTACAAACTGGACCTTTTATGACATACTGCAAGTTAAATCTGTCACTTTAAACTGCAAAAGCTAAATCAGGGCTGGCTAAAATTTTGCAACTTAATGGTCAGTTTGTGGAGACCCAATCTGAGCAGAAAGGAGAATGGATGATGGACTTTATTCATCAGGTGCCCAGAAACACAACTCCTAATGGATGTATCTACTGGAAGCATTTCATAACACACTAGACTCTTAAGAGATTGTTTTAAGATTGACAATCAACCTCCAAGTGACCAAAAATCAATCACCGCCGCCTCAAATTGAAACCGTAGGTCAAGGGAACTTGTGATTATTATGGAATACCGTGGAGAATTCCCATGGAATAGCTGTTTTTAACTTGAGTGTTTCAGCATACAACAAGCTTGACGTCAATAGTCTCAGTGGTCAGTTAATTACTTCACGTAGCTCCAAGTGGTGTGCATCTCTGCTGAGAGCTTCAAGACTTCAGAGAGTTCAAAGACATACTACAACTCTTATTGAGACAATTTTACCTACAGACATGCAATCCCTTTGAATGCAGCCATTTATTTACTTATTCGCCTTCCACTTCAACCAATCATACACACTGAACAGAGATGAGAACAACAGCAAAGGCTTCAGAGGAAAGTAATTGCATCAGTCCCCGTGGAGTCTCTTGATCTAACTGAAAAGAAAGTCACATCTCGAAACATGTAATATGAGGCAGCCAGCGAAACATCCGGCCCACACAACATGGAATCTTAGGGGACACAATCACAACAAGTATGAGTGACAACTATGATCATGCTAGCAATTCCTGTTGCGATTCTGCACGCTTTCTGGTGTTTTAACATCTGTGACGGGATGCACCATCTTTGAGCCCACCATGGTTTTCCTTTCACGCAGTTTCATTGAGACGGGGAGCGGAAACACGACACTAAAAAATCTCCAGCTATTCAACAACAGTATTTTACGCGCCAGAAATTCGAGTAGTTCTTATTTGTCTCTAATTATGATATCACAGTCGCTTTCAGAAGCAATTAACTAGTACATCTATCGACACAATAGCTGTTGGGTTGATAGAAAGTTAGAGTCATTGTGTCTTTTCCTGAATGGTGCGGCAGTTATATGTTGCTAGAGGATATATCATTTACCCAATGCTGCTCAGTCAGATATAATGGAGATCATTTATCCAGCTGCATGCTAATTTCGCTAACTAGAACCATCAACAACAGAGCAGCGTCTGTTTTGTTCATATTGGTTTTGCTTTAATGGTTAATTCATGAGGGATGCAGTATAATAATAATCAAGCATTGAGATTAGGTCAGTTAATTTTTATGGATTCTTTTTTCAAAGGTAACTCCCACAGGATTGAGCTTGAAATTAAAACAAGCCCAAGTGAACAGTGTTTCATTATAAACCCTGCCTTTGCATCTCTATTGTTATCCAGTGACCCCAGTCCAGATAGAAGGAAAGATCTCAAGTTTCATCACTGTTGGAACCAAAAACATTTTATTTTGGGTGGTGCAGTGGAAAGCTGACTGGAGTGGACGGTCTAAAAAACATCTGTCAGTCAAGGTCTACAAATGTCAAATTGTCCCTCTGAATCTTGATATCTTCCTACTGGAACAGTCTTTGTAGAAGTGGCCACCAAGACACCCATTAAGAAGCCTGCCTCAGCTTCATTAGTTTCATTGGCATTGTGTCTATTGGATAAAAAGAAAATAACCAAGATAGGATTTCCAGATAGAGGTTGGGCGCCAAAGATTTGTTGGGTCCAGCTAGTGGCTACTATGGCTTAGTTCAACTTTATTTGAACTACGCCTTGTTTTCTTAGTTTCTTAGTTGGACCACAATTTAAATCAGTAATAGTAACACTCAACAAGGTTATTCTGACCAAGTTACATTTAGGAATGAGGTGACACTGCTAAAAAGCAATTGAGCAGCACAAGAAAACAACTTACAATTTACATTTTTAAGTTAATGTGGTGAAGTTGTTGGGAAACTTTTTTCTTTTAACACAACCAGCAGTAAGGTAGCAACATTATCATTCAGTCGGAGTCACTTGTCCACTTGATGAGTACACATCAAATATTCCCGCTTTTTTAGCTCTGATTTTAATCTCGGCCAAGTCCTGAGGGAAATGTCTGCCTCTTTAGCTGCTATAAGCTCCACCAGCTCTGCAGTTTGGTGCTGAGCAGTTTGGTGCTTTCTCTGAAAACAACTGCCTTCTATTGCAAATAATTAGGTTGAAAGTGAACCGGTGAAGCTGTGGGCTAGACAGATGAAGAGCTGGAACCCACCATAGAGATTTGTGAAACTGAGGAGAGAAACAAATTTAGGTGACAATTCTTCTCCTAGTTTATAACTTGGGAGCGATCTCTTTCGTGGTTTTCACGCAGTCATTTGATACATTTCTAACATAAAGAATTTTGATCATATTTAATACAATAATTAATTAAATAAGATGCTGCCATGTATGGGCACAGCGGCCCCTTGGTGTGTACTTATATATTGTTTTCTAATAATATGTTCTCTCTACTACAACGGAGATCTGAGAGAAACAGCATTCAAATACCATCTCTGTCCTGTACATATGGCGGAATTGACACTAAAGTAGACTTTGACTTGACATTTCGACAACAGAGCACAGATACAGAAATAGAAAATGTTACAGATGTTAAAGGAGTTACTAACAAGACATAAAACATTATGAAATGATTAGGTGATGTTAGGTAAGGTCAGAAGAAAGCACACCTATTCAAATGTGTCTGTAAGAGAGATTTAAAAGTGGAGAAGAAGTTTGCCAGACAGATCTCATCAGAAAGATCGATCCAAAGACTAGGGGTCCTGACAGAGAACAAAAGCAAAAACATTCAAATGAAATATTCCACTCTTTCTTTACAAAACAACAACAAAACAACTGTGCTACATACAGTATTCTAAAATTCGGTTAAAGAAGGTTCCAATGATGGAAAAAATCTCTTACGGTTCTTACTTTGTGAGCTGAACAAAGGTGTTGCGCCTGTACACAATGACATTTATCCTGAAGAGCGAGTTACACCAAATTTTCTGCCAAAATGGTAGCTACCTTTTCATATTGCAACAAAGATTGGGCCATGATTAAAGTCGTGAATGCCCTCTCTATTATTTCAAAACAAGTTTTCTCCAAGGTCAAAACACTGACAGAATATTTTCACCATGTTGTCACTGCCTGTATCTCGATGACCTATAAGGTGGCTCCCTCTCAGCGGCCAATTGCATCATATGTTGTATTAGTATATACAATCTAATTTAGGTATTCTCAGGGGCAGATGGGCAGATTTAATAAAGCTAAATGTTGTTGCTCACTCAGCCGAGGAAGCACGCCCAGGTCCCTCGCCATGTTTTCAAGAGCAAAACAGACACCACCCAATCACAGCTCCCTTGACCGCTTCCTCCCCTCATACATGTAGCTCAGCTGTGAATGCATGTATGGCGGTGTGACTACATACGAGTGTTCGACTGTGCCCGTGTGAATATCCTGTGCTTTCCTCGATTAATATGCGAAGCACACGTGCCGGACACAAACCCCTGCTTTTCTCTGCCTCTGTCCACTCGCTACGAAGCACTTTAAACATTGGGTAACCACTAAAGTAATGCTCTGTTGAGGAATCATCCTGCCTGAAGCACCATCTGTGCCATGGTGCCTGTCTATTCAATGCCTATGTAAACAGAGGAATGCTTGATCAGAGGCTAAATAAAGCACACAAAAACGCCTACATCTGCTAAACAGGTTAGCTGTAATCAGTAATCAATGCTACTTCTGCAGGGCCAGAGCTATGCCATAGGGAAAATATTTGCTGAATAATTTCCAAAAATCAAAAAGAGGGAAAGAGTCCTCACAAGAGCTGATTGGAGAGGTGACATTGTTGATTACAACAGCACAGGTTGATGGAGCTTGGGCTATGTGTGATAGGTCACCTCATTCCTTTTTTATTGAATCAGGAAATAAGCGAGAGCCCAATGTCAGAAAGTGCGGTCGTTTGCAGGAACATCTTTAATCTGTCTCCTCGGCTATGAAATTAGCACTTTGCCTTTCTCATCCTCCGCTCGCTGTATTTAAATGTATTCAAATGAGGAGGAAAGGGCTGGTGCAGGGTGAAATTCCGGTAGAGTAATCAGCAGATCCATGATAATGAGATATTAGTGGTGCAGCTCTTATGTGTCTGGCAGGGTGTGAACCCGACTGCAGCTCAGACCTCAACAACGCTGCTGAGCAACAGTTCAGACTGTACGTATATGAACAGCTACACAGTTTTTGTTCTTCAGGGTCTGTGATTCAGCTAATTCAATTGTAAAGTATAAACAATTTAATTTGCACAAAACAAATGACAACAAACCCTAAAACAGATAATGTCATTTAGTATTTTTAGCACTCCACATTACTGGAGCGATTCTTACGAGCTAGCTCAGGCAGCCAACTCGAGCTGCGCTGCTCCAATCATGTGACATAGATCATGTGACATACCTCACTCTCCATTATCATCTATAATATACACCCACCTTATTAGGTGGTCTATTTAATCAGAGAAAATTTCCCATCACCCCCTTTGCTTGCCCCCGCTGTGGCGTCAGTATTGCTGCCAGTTACTTCAACCCCTCCACCACATCCACCCGTAGGCTCTGACTGGGGGTTATAAATATTTGCTCATCGCTCCCATCATATCTATGTTATCATATCTGGGGCAGTGATGAAGTCGGAGCCTAGATGTTCAACCTCACAATAAACATTTGAATGTGAGTTGTCTGACCTAAAAACAGTTATGACAGCAAATAGTGTCTATCTTACCTGATGGACAACGTAAATTGCACTCAAGTTAGTTTCAAGCAGCGAAGCAAGTAGGTTCTAAATTTTGGAAAGAGACATCACTCCTGCTTGAATCTGTACTTTGAATCTTGAGTGAGGATAATACTAGATCAAGCTGTAGTGCACCATTTACCTCCAGTGCCCGTAGAGTATGTAGAGCAGAGAAGTGAAGTAAGTGTGTTGGGTTTTTTTTTTTTTTTTTTTTTTACTTTAATGCAGGAGACAAGATTAGACTTGGTTTTAAAACAATTCTAAAAGCAAAAAGGAGGCTGATAATGACGTCCTTAAACACTGTCAGGGGAGATGCATTCCTAAGCCGTCAATCCCCACATATCCCTGGTACTTCAGCTGAACTCCATCCAAAGGCCAACAGGGATTGGTGCTTTTACGTGTTTATCACTAAGTGCACAGGTAATCTACAACACATTCAAAATTTAAAATTAGCAAAAGATAACTCCACTTTATTGCACGTAATGTAGAGCAACAAAATTAACTCAAAGAAATAAACAACTCAGTAAAGGTCATACATTCACACATCTTCTTATTTCAAATCTCAATGAATGGAATAGGAGGGCTTTGGGGACACTGAAGACAGAGGATATTCCAGTTGTGTCTTCAAATTCAAGTAGAAGCCGTTTGGCCTATTTGACACTTATGTTCTTGAAATGTGGTCTTAAATGAGATGGTATCAGACATGGGACTAGCTTAACCCTATAAACTGATGGCATAGTTTGTTGAGGATGTCTGGACTCAGAGCAGATACAAACATGTCCCCTCTCAGTGAGATGGGCCCTGGCTTCCAAATGGATGAGACCAGTTCTTGAATTACAATGAGAAGATTTAAGAGCTCAGTAACTCATTGTGAGGAGAGAATTTGAGAGACTGAGTTGGTTTGATGTTGAACAGCTACTAGGGACGGTCTGACCCTTTGATCAGTGCTCTTAGGTTTAAGTTTGGGGAAGCAGCTTTCTGTTGCAATGTCATGTGTCACCCATATCAGACAAGCTACTTCTGTCGATAGTTTAAAAAAACAACTCAATATCTATTTCTATGATCTTGCCTTTTTTTTTTTTATTCTCCTCATTTCTATCGCTGGATATATTGAATACAGTACCACTCTCACAAGGTCCTCGGTTGTGGCCAAAAATTGGTCCAGACCAATTAGTGTCTCATGGGGAAGAAAAGACTGGCAGCTGTGGGTGTGTCTTAGGTGTAACGATAGTGAGAAGTGACTGTAAAGATGCTGATAGATTAGATGCTGCTGTGCACTGCTGATTAATTGTTCCTTGAACAAGGGAAAAGAACAACATTGGAGGGGCTTTACAGTCACTGTCATATGGGGGGTGAGGGAAGGTTCATCCAATCACCTCCCAAAGTGTCCCCCCGGATGGTTCTGTGAACAACCATCTGGAACATTAGGTTATGTACATATACCTATTTTTTTATAAGAAGTATAAAAGTATATACATTACTCAAAGATGGGAAAACTCAATGTAGACTTTGAGGAGGTCAAATGGTCTGACAGCACCTCCACTGCAGACACTACTTAGGTCATCAACAACAAATTGCAGCTTAGATTGTTTGTATTTTAATGTCTCTGCACCGGCAAAAGCCAGTGGCCGGAAGCAATGTGTTGTCTGATTGTCCGACCATCCTATTTTCGTGAAGGAAATTTCTCAAGAATGTCTTGAGAGAATTTCTTCAAATTTGGTTCAAATATTGACTTTGACTCATGGATGAACTGACTAGACTTTGCTGGTGAAAGGTCAAGGTGACCTCACAAAGCACATTTCTGATATTTCTGGAATGCCATCAAGGAATCCTTTCAAATTTGACACAAACACACATCACTTGGAGTGAAGGATTAACTGATTTGACATTGGTAGCAAAAGCTCAAGGTCACGGTGGCCTCCCAAAGTAGCTTTGATTCACGAAGGATGTTTATGTTTTTCTTGAACATGACATATCAGATCAGCTTGAGGGAATGTCTTCAAATTTAGTATAAACGTTCACTTGGAATTATAGATGAACTGGTTTTAGCTCCTGGAGGTCAAAAGGTCACTGTGACCTCTCAAACACATGTTTAACTTTGTGAATGTAATATCCTAGGGCCATCTCAAGGGAACTCTTTCAAATTAGGCACACATGTCCACTTGGACTCACTGATTTACTGACTAGATTTTGGTGGTCAAAGGTCATGGTTGCCTCAAAAGACATGTTTTTTTTAGACTGCCTTGAGGGAATTTCCTCAACTTTTTCTTTCCAGTAGTCACTTGGACTCAAAGATAAAGTGATTACATTTCAGAGTTCAAAGGTCATAGTGACCATATATGAATCTTGAAAAATAATAATCATGTAGAAATTGGCAGTGGCATACAACTGCAGTATGCTAAATCTAATATAGAGTTGCCAGAGAGAAATCATCACTGGTCTGGAAGCATTATCTATCACAATAGGGCCAAAAAACGACTGATGAAAGGTGTGACGAGTGAGCTTCTCCCTTAAAGCTATGCATGCACATGACCACACACAAACACCTGCAGCAAACTGCATCCGTATAATCAGTTAATTACATTTACAATATCAGGATTGTCAATAGATAACCTGTGGTGATTGCTCTGTTAGCGTGGAAATTATTTTCTATAGTCTACTTGAGTTCTGTTTCAGGAAATTCAGTCATCATGTGTGTCACCACCAATGCTCTGATGTCTGCTCTTACCTGACTGACAGTTGGGAAGAGTGATGTCACTTTACTGTTTGTCATGTAGGTGGCAGCCTGAAGGACACCATTCATCTGAGGAAATACTGCATGTCACTGCGGCTTTACTTTATCTCCAGGAAGCTACTTCATCAAAGTTTACCGCCGGAGAAAAGTGGCTACTGACAGGTTGATTCGGGGCTGAATTAAAATCTATATCTATCTACTTACTGTGTTGATGTGGAAAATACAAAAGGTCATGGTGCAGCTTGGGCTTCGTGGCTTAGTTTGAACTATTTTTGTTCTTAATGGTTCTTTACAAGCCTAAGCAATAGTGCTTTTTGTGAAGCTAACTAAAAGGAGCTACCTTGACAGGATCCACTCCGCCTGCTGGGCAGGGAGACACCAGTGTTTGTATGCTGGTAAAGAGAGATGTGTTATAGTTTGTTCATACATGGGGCGTGTATCTGAAATCTCTTTGTAGTTCCTAACACAGTGAAAGGTTTTCTGGTTATGAATTTTCACAGTATGTGTGGCTTGTTTGGTTTTATGCATTTCCCTTTTATTGAAAATTGCTCAGGTTCAAAGTAACCTTGAAACCTGAGTGACAGAGGACGATGTTTGGGAAATACGGCCGTCACAGTTCCTCTAAGATGCTGCTGTCATTCAGGAACAGGATGATCATGAAGTGGTTAACAAGTCTAAAGTCACATAATGCATTGAACATAGTAGTGATTAATAATAGTCATTCAGATTTGACCTTTTGTGTCTTTGAAACCCTGTGACTTTGTGGGCCTGAGCTTCAAGTGGACACAACTTTTCACCTGACTACTGAACAATAATAATAATAATAATAATAATAATAATAATAATAATAATAATAATAATGATAATAATAATAAAAATAATAATAATAATAGGGACAGTGTAGAATAATGGACTGTAACCAATAAATCTCCTGACTTTTGCTACAGTAATACGACCAACTGCAGCGCTGCTATATAAATAGATGTATGTCAGATTGCTGTAGAATTATAGATTTTTTTAGTTTATGTTTAGTTTATTAGTCCATGTTTTATACCAAGACTGCATGCATGTAAAAGGTGATCACAACCAGCAGACCTGAAATCCACCTATGAAACGCAGGACACTCCCACTTCCAGTGCAGACAGGAAGTTAAGTATTGAGTACAGTACCGTTGTGTAATCTAAGTAAATACTTAATCACAGGACTGTCCCTTTAATGCTACATACCATTGATCGGGTTCGACATAAAATGAAGCCAACCACTGTACAGGTTTGATGAACCTTTCCTGCCTCTTCTGTAGTCAAAAGCAGCTGTCTGACGAGATGGAATTCCTGAAGCCTGGTTTCAGCCTGGGCTGTGTCTGATCTCTTTATCTGCTGTGAGGGATGGGCTGAGGGATGCCTTCTCCCATCTGGAGGGCAGACTACGGGGAAGAGCAAACCGACAGCACTCTTCACCTCAAACCTTGACAAGGACATACAAATATCCCTGAGCTGCTTTAATCTACAAACTCTATGTCAGCGTTCATCTGCTCCGTGGCTCAATTATAATTCCAGTTAATCACGTCTTGCTCCTTATTTATGCGGGTTTGGGCATCATTTCGACTTTGTACACAATGAATGGATTAAGATTCAAGCTCTGTCGTGTCATGGCCACAAGGATCAGGGAAAGAAACGTGAGCAGTCAGTTGATTGCAAACATTCAACAGTAATTATCAGTTAATTTAATATCCAATAACCATACATGGATATGAAAAATAAACAACTTCCTTATTGTGGGGAAATCAGGACTGACCTTAAGTTAAACTTAAAACTTAAAACAATATTAATACATCATTAATATATTAATGGGAAAATTGTATTTGTTGCCATGTATTTGACATGTTTGCCTGTTAATTAATTTCACAATGTGAGCTAACTCATCAAGCACTGTTCACTGGCTTAAATAATCTGCTTCAATTTGGAATAACTTAATTAGAATTAACTTTAAATGTTAATTACTGGAGGCTGTTTTCTCAGTTAGATGTACTCACTTGACATGGTCAGAAAGGCGTTTAGATAATCTGCCAGTCCACTTATCTGAACTTGGGTGATATTGTATTTCCTTTTTCTTATTGCCAACGAATCCTGTGTGCAGAGCCAACACATCAATCAGTATATCCTACTAACAACTATTGTGTGTGTATCCAAACCCTGATATATCTTATTCCCTTGAACCACAGAGCACTGTTGTTGTCCAAAAACATTAAAAAAAAACTATAAACATTAATGAGGTACACTGTTGTGCTGGGGAGCATATGTCTTCATTATCCTGTACACAATAAACGTGTATTATTTCACTGCTAAAAATAGTCTCCTACATCTTCCTATTGTTTCCTTCTTTTTGCTAAAAACTGAAACCACACTTAAGACTACCGGGCGCCGTACCTGGCAGCCCACTGCTCTGCTCTGCAGTGTGTCCTGCACCAGATGGGTGAAATGCAGAGGACTAATTTCCCCAATGCATGAGTGTGTCTTTGCATGTTTGTGCATGTGTGTGGGATTAATAATAAAAGTTACTGGGACATTTTCATGAGTAGAAGCATATATTTGTGAGCTGCTTTTAAAGAGGTCATAAACATTTTTGCTACTGCTAAAGAGACAGTGTGAGAATTAACAGTAAACATTATTTACTTACCAACCAAGCCTAATCTGCAATGTTAGCATCAGCTTTTAAGATTGGTAAGGGCAGTGGTGGAGTGCAAAGCCAATTTAAATATTGATTTTTCTTATTTTCTATCACTTCTTTAACTTTCTTCTACTGAAGTTATCACACTAAACACCTAGTCCCTGCCTGGCCTGTACGTCTTGTCACCTTCTGATAGCAAGTCACTGTAGCGCCCAGGACGTTTTCCAAACATCTTATAAACACAACAATGGCTGAAGTTTGGGCCAGAGAACTCTTACATATAGATATAGTACCTTAAGAGACGTGTCTGCAGTAAAACCAATGGGCCATGCGCTGAAAGACGTCCATCTGTATGAAAGAACACACTTCTTGCCATTATTCTTTATGTGGATTTGTTGAAAACAGGAAAAATAGATGATTCTCATTCATTAAATGTATGTCATTTTTATCTCTCTGTTGCTGTCTTGTTTTTTCTTGGCTACTTATAACCATCTCTGTCATCAGCAACAGCCGACGACATATTCCCAGTCTTTGATGCACAAAAGCATTGTTGTGTTTGTATGGGAAGAGAGTGGACAGCTTCCACAGACAGCGCATACCCTTAATAATCCTCTCTTACACAACCACGTCACAGGCGTCATAAGCAATTGAAGAATTTCAAATTCTGTCATGGCTGCCAGGAGGGGTTTCACCACCATCAAAGCTGATGCATGCTATTGTCCTCTTCTTCACACTTCACACCAAGTCTGGTGTAAACAAACTCAGCTTCCATTTCTCCCTCTTTATTTTAACACTCTCTGATATTTTAGAAATGTGTGGCCACAAAAGTTGGTTTTGCTTATTATATAAAGTGTACAACCAGAATGCAAAACATAGGTTGATGAGCAAATTCATTTTTAGAGCATCCTGTGAGCAAGGAGACAACTAATTGGACATATTCTGTGCATTGTTTGACTCTGTGCATGTAAGTACATCCTGAGCTGGAAACAATAGAGGAATATATATATCTTCTGCTGTAAAAACCTCTTTACAAAGGATCCAGAGTCCATGGTATGATTAAGTGATTATATAGGTGTTAGGTTTAATTTACAGTGGCGTGTCAACAAATAGTTTAGCAATGGCTGGATGTGAATCTCCTGTTCCCTACCTGGCAGAATATAATTGAAGAGGATCATTGAAGCTTGTAGTACAATAATGATAACTGATTGCATTGTTGCTATACAGATCTGATCCATGAGCTTCCCTGATGCGTCACCTTGATGATCAGTTACAGGAGCAGTGGAGCTCCGTGCAGCTCGTCCTACGCCGTCCGAAGGGACCCGGCATGATAGAGAGCGTAATAGCTCCAACCATCTTCTCCGCCCCAAAGAGGTGAGGGCAGGAGGCACTAAATCATGTTTCCTTTCCTCCTTGCCTCTTCTGTTCATTTAGAAGCTGAGACTAATTTATTCAGCGTCTCTGCGGGTCTCTCAGCTTTTCTCTTCTCATTTGGCTTCTTACCGATGAAAGTGGTGAGAGCTCCATCCGTTTAGGGCAACACGCGCAGCAATAAATCCTCGCCTGGCATCTAAGAGGACTTCCTGAACACAACACCGGAGCCTCTTCAGAACGTGCCTGCCCTTGCAGATGCGTGCAGAGATTGAAATATCTGATGAGGGAATTTGTGAGTGCACAGTACCTGCTCGGGAATATGAATCTCCATGCTCAAGCGATGGGTTGATTTGTGCAGAGCGGGTATTCACTGCCTAAAACAGCTGTTTGTAGCCCACTGCCCATTATGAAAGACAATCAATGAAATATGATTTTAATCTCCTTCTCCCTGTGTGGGAGACTAAATTGCTTATACTATTAGGATTGGTATGAATCACAGGATGCTATGTGTTGTGTTTGTTTTCTGCCTTGGTACAACTAGTTACCATCCTCTTCAGCAATTTTGTTACAGGTTATCTTGTTCCTCTGATAGTGAGAGGTCAGTTTTACAACTAATACCAACTAATAGAATGACCCCATGACTTTATTAATAATGAATAGATTATTTATTCTTGTTTTATAGATCTATTTGAAGAAGAACAACGTGATGAAAACTCTCACTAACTTAATTTATAGACAGACTTAAGATAATTAATAATAAGCGGGTGATGAACATCATATCCACTGCTGTTAATGAAAAGGTCAACAAGTTATCTGTAATATGTCTTAAATGTGAAAGGTAATAAATATCAAGTCTGCTGTTGTAAATTTTAATAACCCATTAATAATCGGGAAAATATTCTCGTTTGGGAGCGAAAATATTGATAAATATTTATACGTTCCATAGTTAAAAGGGGTTATTATTAATGGCAATAAACTTAATTTACTAAGTTGTGCAATTATATAATGATCAGTACTGACTGACAACTGCATAGTTTGAAATGCCAATAAGGTATTTATAAACATTGTAATTATAAACATTAATCAATCAATCAATCAATCAAATTTTATTTGTATAGCCCACATTCACAAATAACAATTCGTCTCATGGGGCTTTAACATTGTGTGACATCCTCTGTCCTTAACCCTCAACAAGAGTAAGGAAAAACTACTAAAAACCCTTTTCACAGGTAAAAATATGTAGAAACCTCAGAGAGAGCCACATGTGAATGATCCCTCTCTCAGGACGGACAGAAGTGCAATAGATGTCAGGTGTAAGTTAAATTAATAAGTCATTAAAATGGTAGTAAACTCTCAATTATATAATAGTTATACATAATCAATAATATAGTTAATGGATGTAATCTTAATCTTACTTAAAAAGTAAAAAATGGCATTAAGCATCAGTTCATGTCAATGTCAGATGACACAGTTATGTTACTAAATCCTATGTAAAATCCCCTGTTACACATAATTAATGATCAATAAAAAGATTTTAACTTGGAACCATTGTCTAGTAAGCAAACGGTCAAACAGGTAACTGTTCCGTAAATTATTCATATACAGTAGCTCATAGTTTTACATGTCTCAATACAAAGTGGAACACTAATATCTCTCTTTGACCGTTTTTCTATGAGTCCAGTCCAGAACAAGCTGCCAGTGAAGAACACACATTTAGTTCAGTGGCATTACATCAATACTCCTCTACCGAGTTGATGGAGCAGAGAACTTGAGACGATTCACTCTCACTTCTGACTGACTCCCAGTCACAGTGCTTGTTACATTTTAACATGCTGGTCCCAAGACATGTCTCTGGCACGGGTGAGCACAGCTGTAACCCTTCAATGCCCAAGAGAACCATGTGCACAACAAGGCCAGGTGTGGTGAGTCACAGTTGAACTCTGCTGAACTTTTATCAGTAATCCGTGGTGGATGTTTACAGCTGACAGTTGAGCCCTGAGCCTTTGTTCTCTTTTACCTGTGTGATTGTATGATCATGGATGCACCTGATATGAATGCATTTTCCATAAATCAGCAATCACTGTGATGAGTTAGGCTATTATACCTCATAGAACTGATGGCTGAAGCCACGCAAATCAAAGCTGCATGAGCTGAACCTTTCGTTTTGGTTTCCACAAACACCCGAAGCCGATGCTCAAAAGTAATTATTAACACACCTGCTGGTTGTCATCAAGCAGAGTTAAAAGCACGTGTAGCTGGGGTTCTGACGTCTTCCAATGACATGCAGATGCCTGATAATCCACATCCAGCAAAAGAGAAAAAGTGAGCCGCTGCCTGTGTGCATTAGAGGGCTGCTTTTCCCGGATAGAGTCCTGAACATTTGTCGGGCATTTGTGTGGAGCTGTTGATTGCTTATGGTCCACTGACCTTTACATTGTGTTCGTTAGCATCGTGCGTCCCTAATTCAATACAAAGGAGGATGTACTGGAGTTGAAGCAAAAAAAAACACACATAGTGAAATAAAGTCGAACCAAAATTATTTTCCAACCCACTGCACTCAGTTTTGTCTTGTTCACGTATTGCCACTTTGTATAGATTTCAGCATCTTCTGAATTATTTTCTTTGCAGCACTAATTTCTTGTAGAAAATGAATTATTTTGTGCCTTTAATCGGTTTCTGTGGATATTTATACAACATACTGTACATGCATCTTGTAGTATTGCTATCTCCTCTCTCTCCCCCTCTCCTCCCGCTCCTCCTCTTCTCTCCCCTCTTTTCCACCCATCTCTCCTCTCTTCCCGATGTTTCTCACCTCAGCTCCCTGGTCACGTTGAGTCTGGTTTGAGAGGTTTCTTCCAGTTTTTACTCTCCAAACTCAGGTAAATGGAAACATTTTAGAAAAAAAATATTATATATAAAATCAGTTTTATAAAAAATATATATTTAAACATTTTTTTTAAAGCACGCAATTTTGAAAAAATTTGAAAATGTATCAGCAGACTATATCTTGGAAGTCTTCCTGATGGACACTTAATACATTGAAACCATATATCTTCAAAGTGTAACTACAGTATTTACAAAGTGAGGGAAATGTGCAGTCTTAATTTTTGATTAAAATAATTTGACCTTTTCAGAGCTGTCAATTGGGGACAGAAGAATACCTGAATGACGACGGTAAGGGATGTGAATATCTGGCACTGCTAATGTTGGCTGCCTTTCCTAGGCACGACCTCCTATGAAATTATATTCTGAAAGTAAAAGATCTCCATTTGAAATCCAGTCAGACTGAAGAATAAGAATGTTAAATGAGATACAGACTACGAGACATCTATATCATCTACAATATGTTAATGGCTAATAAGAGATTGGTTTGAATAAGGCACTCCTTCAGATTTGAGAATTTATTAAGTCCTCTCTCTTTTTTCAAACTCCCATTTCAGAGCTGGCTCACTAAAAGTAATGACACCGGGAGAACATAATGGACTTTTAAGTGGTCCAGACATTCAGATTGAACTGGACCTCTGCTTTAATTTTACAGTAGAAATGACACAGCGTAGATGAGCCTGCGGTGAAGAGAGATTTCCATAGCTTAATAACCGTCTATAAATAGAGGAATTACTTTGTAGACACCAGGCAAATCACTGCTGCAGCCACACACGCTCCACAGCGGCAAGGAAAACTGGGAACTCTTGGGAATTCCCTACTTTTCTGCATGAATTGGTCATAAACTTTGAGCTGACCTTCACCTTCAGGCGCTTAAGCTAATAAAACAATGGAATCTGTCATGTCTGCATAGAAAACAGCCTTTGAACACTCATACTAGTGAGCTGGATCTTTTTGTTGAAATTACTTTTTTCACATAGCTTGGAAAAAGTTGGCACAAACAAACAAATGAGGGAAATACAAATGGAAACCGGGCTCAGGTGCAGTTACAAAAAGGAAACAGTTATAACTCCCTATTTAAAAGAAACCAACAAATATAATGCATAACAACCCTGCACGTATTAGAGACAACCACAACACTGACCCTGTAAATCGTGTTTTAAACCGCTTATATTACTTAATGCACAAGGTTTTCAGGGTTAATTAAACCATTCATATTTATCAAGCTTTGAAGTACACTGGAGAGCCAAGATACCAGCCAATCAAAGGGTTAAGGTTTGAGTTTGTTTGAGACAGTTCTATGGTAGATGTACTTTGATGTTCAGGGCCTTTGTCCTGCTGCATCACCCGCTTCAGCTGAGTCTCAGCTGGAGGACAGTCACCATGACATTATCCTGTAAGATACCTTGATAAACTCTGGAATTAATTCACCCCCTCGACTGATGTTGCATTGTCCAGCCCCAGAGACAGCAAAGACCCACATCATGGGCTCCCTCCACCCTGCTTCACTGATGAGCTGAAGATTTCATTGATATTGATTTAATGTATAATGTGTCGTTGCAAAGGTGAAAACATCAATAAACATATATTCATGCTTATGTATTGTCGCTGTGCCTTTATTCTGAAGCGCCTGTGAGCATTCCGACCTCCCCTGTGCTTGAGGTGAAAAACATCTTCTTCAATGTCACCACCAAGGAAAATACAACACCGCCAAAAAGAGGCAAAGCGGCACTTGTTTCCTCCAAGAGCACCGCTTCAGGCTCACGTCTTCGCCCTGTTCTCGTTCTCTTGCCTCCAGGTGCTGCAGCTAGTTGGTGAAGCTGGCGACAAGTTAAAAAAGTTGGGAGGTGCCTAACCAGCCAGTGGATTCTGCTGAGTGCCTGTCTGGAGCACCGGGACGATTACAAACCGTTTTGGTCTGGCAGCTGCCGTTAACACAGTTGACACAGTTGACAGTGCTGAAACTCAGAATTGACATCCTGGCGCCAATCTCTCACTAACACAGAAACTGAAGGAGCAGAGAGGGAGAGGGTAAAAAGGAGAAAGGCCCTTGGCACAGAGGAAGTGAAATGCTGTTTAGTTTTAAGTCAAGAATGAACTCAAGCGAAATTGTAAAATCGTATTTTCTTTTTATGAGTTGATGTAATTATAAACGATGTGCAAAATGGACATAACACACTGTTTCATATTGATCAAAGGGCCCAGAATCACACTGAATCGTGTCATGGCAGATTATGTGAAATTAGTTTATATTGTATCATTGTCCAAAGAATCAATGTGAATCACATGATATCAAGATTAACCATGTACCAGGGTTTGTGTTTGGGAGACTCATTCAGATCCAGATCCAATGATTCCTTTAAGACTGTTGCTCTGAGTTTATTTATTTTGAAACCTCGCTGATCATTCTACTTTGTGCCTTTGGAGGCATCTTAGCTGGACAGTCACTTCTAGGGAGAGTAGCCACAGAACCAAATCTGAACGAAACACATAATGAGTCAAAAACTGTGGACTGATGAAAATATCAACTCTTAGAAATTTTGGAAATAAACAATTATTTATGTGAGTTCTTCCCTTTTCTGTTAGGCATCACATAATTTTTCAACAGAATAGAAAGCAATTTTTTTAACAACCTATAATGCCTCTATTAGAATTAGAGGATAGCTTTCTTTTATTTATTCTTTTATTCTGGACAAGAACAATACAAGTTATTGTCTTAGTAAGTGGATATACACTGTGTATACTAAAGATATGACTGTACTTGAAGACTCAATTATGCATAAATGGGGATCTTTTCAAAGTGTTCACAGAATTCTTCTTGCTATCACCTTTGTCACTGTGATGTTTTTAAAGCTGCTTTCAGACATGCACCGTAACCCACAGACCTTCTGTACTTTCTCTGGAGGAGGTGCATGTGTGAACACAAAAGTTTGATGTGGACTTTCACCGTCTGGCCGCCTGGTATAAGGACTGTGGAAAGTCAGAAAAACAATAAAGAAAACAAATATCTCCGGGTGAAAAAGCGCTCACACACGCTCCATGTCCCTCCTGAATAATGAACGTGTATGTGTAGAGAACCTCCAGCTGTGTTGTACATGTGTGAAAAGCAAACTAAACTTTAAGCCGTTTCTCAAACATCACCTCCGGGTAAAGTCTGAAGAATTGGGTACAGACTTTACCTGCAGTTCATGTCTGAAAATGGCTTCACTGAAAATTCCCCTAATACACAAAACTAGGTCCACAAAGAAAATGTCTTCCATGTTTTATGTAGAAATATATGTCTTGATATCAGTTGGTCTTATATGGTTCATAGGACCTCAAACAAACTGGTTACCCCGGTGTGCAGGGGCTCTCTGACAGCACAGTTTATATGGCATGAAGCTGATAAAATAAACTCAATGTGGAATGTGGCATTTGCATTAAACAGAGGGAGAAGTCAGGGCTACATGTGTCTGCCAGGTGCACTCGCTGATACATGAGGTTCACAACATAATTCATTTTAACGCAGATATCCTTGCCCCCTTGAAGACCATCACTCTCCTGCTTTTGACACAACTGGTTCAGTAAAAAAAAAAAAAAATCACTTACACGTAAAGTGAAAGCAGCCTAATGCCTGTGGTGTCCAGAGATGATTTCTCTCTGCAGCCCTGAAGACAGATGTGGACGGGGGCGAGGCGGAGCACAGACCATTGCATTCAGGAACCCGCTGTGCATGCTCGGTGGAGAGGAAACAAGCCATCAACTTTCACTTTCGCAAGGAGAGTATCTTTGTGCCGAACACTCCCAGGAAACGCCTCCTCCCATTCTCCTCTCACTGAGCACACTGTACAACCAGACCCCATCCGGTGCCCGACAACTGAATCTTCACATGCCGCCACATTGTCTCCCTTTGGCCAGAGAAACAAACAGTGTCTTCCCTCAGGAGAGCTCTCCCTGCTTGGATCAAGACCAAGTCCATTGAAAAAAAAATGGGACAAAACAATGCCTCATGCTCAGAAGTGCAATATTCCTCCCTCCACCGCCACATCTCTGCTTCTAAAGCATCGACACAGAGAATGTTTTGGAGTGGAAACAATAGAATTTCAGATTTGATGTCCCTGTTGAGGTTTAAACCATTGGTTGCCAGCTAATGCACATTTTATGACCTGAGGGGGAAAGAGCCGAGCCTGAGGGGCTTTGAGGGGAGGGATCGTCTGCCCAGACTTGGCCATCTTAAATCCTCAGGTCAGAGCGTTTATTTCCCCCAAGGTGCCTATCATGATTCTACACAGTCTTTTTTTTTTGTGAGCAAATCCCACTGCTTGATGAGGATGTTCCTATAACTCACTGCAAAGAACTATGCTAAAATGAAGTCCCAAAGTATCATCCATCACAAAGTATGTTGACAAGTTTGACAAGTTTAAATCAAATTCCTCTCAGACATTTCACAGATAATGTATTTTCTACACACGGGAAGAATGATCTGTACTTGAACATGCTGCAGAGATCACATGCTTTTGTTCACAGCACATTGGCAACAGCAACCGCTCTCATAACCAAACGGTCTTGACATCTTCGTTGATGTCTCCTACGTGTATGGCACTTCCCTTTCACGCTGAGCTATTTCTGTTTGTTTTGTTTTTCAATTTTGAGTCTATTGCGTGTTAAAAAGCGTCCTCAACCCCTCCACTCACTCGCAGTGAATCCAGCAAGAATCTCTTCCGTGTTTCCTCATCAGATTCTGTGGACTTTATACTTAGGGGCCAGGCAGAGAAAGTCCACAGAAACTCCGGAGGCTTCAACTTGGAGATTTGCGTTCACACATACTTGCCTCAGCAGCAACTGCAGAGGATCTCTGGGGTTCAGTTCATGTCTGAAAGCAGCTCAAGTGTATATACTATAGCCAAATGGGTGCAAGTAAAACTTAAACTTTAACAGCTTCCATGAAGAAATTATATATAATTTTTTGGTCTTGCCCCCCGCCATTTCTTTACATGCAAAGTATAGCACCGTACTGATTATCTAGTTGCTAACGCTGTGTGTTGTTTGGTGCTGGTCATGTTTTTTCCCAAAAACCTATTTTGAATGAATTTGAAATGATTCTATTCGCTTTCGCCCTCCATTTTTACAGCAAACCAACATAACATTACTGACTTACTTTACTGTGAAATAGTTCAAGCTGACAGTGGTCACCCTCTGCCGGATCAGAGGACAAACTGCTGTAGACGGTTTGATTAGCTTCTGGACTGTATGTAACCTCAATACTTGTTGAATGCAAACCTTTCCCCAACAAGTTTAATTTTGAATTAAAGTGACAGCCCTATTCCATACACCAAGCTTTCTTAATGACCACAGAAGTCTGATGCTCGGTCGGAAGACCTTACATCAGTGTCGGACGTCACCGACTGCTTTAGGAGAAAATGGTGATAGCAAAAGCATGGAGGTTGTTGCACTATATCTTTGCTCTTGCTTTTGGCTCCTGACTGCTGACTTTGCATACTTTGTTCATGTATACATGATTGCACATATATTTATTTGTGAATATATAGGAAGTCTAATTGAATGGGTCTATTCAAGCACAAGCACGCACACTTGAATGTCACATCATCATCATTTTTTGAACCTAGGATTTTAGGGTTCTCTCTGTGTATAAGCTGATTATTTAGTTTAGCGAGCTAATGGGTTTTGCTGAAAGGAAATCCTATCACCACACTTAGGATGTCAGTCATTCTTAATCTCGATTCATACCGATTTGTGTTCAGTTTACAGCACATCATCGCTGCAATGTGGCTTTCAGATGTGTCGCGCATTCATATCAACTTCCACAAGATCACATTATCATGAGATCTTCCCCCTCTGTAATTAATCTGTGTAGCTTCAGGTTCAGACCTGCAGTAATGGTAATGTTCATAACAATCAGGTTAATTGGGAGGCAGGGACTTGTGCATTGATCGGCCTTCTGAAGACAAACTGCTGTAGGCGCATGTGTATGTTTCTGTTATATTTGATGTTTACATGTGTTTATATCTGATGGGCCCTACCTGCTTGACTCCCCACGATCCCAGTGCATTGAGGTCGGACACCACCTTCAGTCGACAGTAGCAGAGGGGCCCTGACTCAAAGTGGGGAAGCATTAAGGGTAGGAGGGCAGTGTATATATTGGGATGGAGAGTTATGAGAAAAGAGGACGAGAGAGAGACATGCCATGTTGACAACATTCGTATGCTTCCAATCAAGGATACTGCAATGAATTTGCCGAGAGCTTTAAAACCTTGGAAATTAATATAATTCTAAACAAATTCAATCTGTGAGAAGTAGCAAATAGCTTAAGGGATTAGAATGTTTTAATTTGTAAAACAAATGTCTGGAACCAGATACAGAAGCTGTATGAATTGCCTTCTCAACCCACAACTGCCTCAATTTGCAAATGAAAATTGCTTTAGAGAGGTTATATGGGGTTCACTCTAAGACAGACTGTGGAGAAAACTCTTAATTCACTAGTTCTGAGGTGAGACGAACAGAACTTGACTGCCCTCACGAGAAAGAAAAGCAAATCCTAATGTCACGATGTACATACCCCATGTACAACGGCATTCAAATACCTTCTGGGTGATTGGACAGAGTTTGAACACGAGGAACTGAGGACCAAACTGCATCCTCACTTGAGATCACTCACCCACTCACGTTCTTTTTGCTCTACGAACAGAAAATCTACCCTGCTGACCTGCTTCAGATTAAGTTTCATATCAACACTGACCCCCACATAATGATTAGTTTACCTGATTTCTGATATTGGTCAAATCTTCATTCACAGCTTTGTATTCATTCGTTCAACCCCTGCTCTCTGGCTTGCACCAACAATTCACAAACACATCCGCCAACTCAAACTGGGTAAAACATTATCATTCGGTCTTCAGGGACACAAATGATATACGTGCCTATTTGCATATAGAGCGGGGGAGTGAGATCGATATCAGGTGGTTAAAGGAGACACATTCTGAACACACATTTTAATGCCATGAGTGAACACAAATACTCCGCGCTGACCACTGCTGATGGGATCTCTCAGGACGGATGGTAATACCAGGTCTGAACAGGATCTTTGTCAATCCACACACTACAAGTGTGTGGAAAAAAACACGTTTTTTGAATGGGTAAATCAGTGAGGCAGCAGCAGCAGCTAGCAGCCGTGAGCCAGTAAACACTGCAAGCAGTCGTCTCCTCTGTCTTCAAGTTCTGTAAGAAACCTGTGGATGGAGAGAAGATAACTGAGCCAATTGAAAAACAAGCAAACGTGATAACGCAGCTTAAGACTCTTTCATACTTAGTTTAAATTTTATCAGGTAAAAATCATATTTAGATGTAATCTGGATATATAACATATGTAAAGTCTTAAGGTCCTAGTATGTAACAATGTGTCATTTAAGCACATCTAGATTCAAAGAGGTTTATACCTGTTCTGACTGGCCACACAGCCTTCGTCTGGCTGCATCCCATAATGAGTTGTACTACTGCAGAGACGTGCACACAGTCTTCTAAAATACATGTATCCACTTCCACACCACTGCCCGTTATGTGTACACAAAACTTGACAGCAGTTGTTTGAATATTGAGAAGAGAGTTTGAGAGAGAAAACCAAACTCCTGCTCTTACACCTCCACACACCAAGTGGCCATGACTGATGGACACAGCCCCTTACCATGCTGCCAGCACTCGATTAGCCATTTTTGATGGTCTCAGTTGGCCTCTCTTTCTATGGGTGCATCCACACTGTCCAAACCCCAGTCTTCCTGTTTGCCTCATCGCCAAGGGGCTTGACAATGGGATGCATATCCTCCCATCAAACAACCCTCTGTCCCCCAACATTCATTTTTAAGTAGAAGGACAAAAAGACTGATTAACAATTAGTGACCACTGCGATGTGTGAAAAACCACCGAGAGCAATGAGGGAGGTTTTCACTGGAAGCTGTTTGTTGATTTGCCAAACACATAAGACACAGCTGGTCCTGATGAGGAGGGAACAGCACTGAGATGAGTTGATGAAGGAGCTGCAGCAAACCCACCTGCTAGATGGCTAGAGGGTATTTATATTATCATTGTTATGATTTCAATGCACCCCAAGCTCCTTGTCCCTGGCATCCACTGACTCAAAACACCGTGAGCCAGCATGTTTTCCCATTCTACACTGTACAGTAAACTGTAGTAATTTGTCTGCAGCCTATTGATCTGCTGTTTCAGCATGTTTGTCCTGAATTCAAACAGACTCTTCCAACGTGGACAAAACCCATTTAAGGTCATCTTCCAACCAATAACATATTATCTTGATGTCATGATGCTGATGTGATTTACTGTCTTAAGAGTTTTTTGCTTGAAAATGTATCGAAGTGTTAATAAATGTTGTATATAAAACATAGAGTAATACAGAGGATAATTACTGTTAACATTTATACTGAGGGCGGCGTGTAGCTCACCTGGTAGCCATAGCAACCCCGGTTTAAGTCCGACATACGGCCTATGCTGCCGTATGTCTTCAACCACTCTCTGTCTCCCCCCCTTCACAGCTTACTCTCTCTGTCCTCTCCAAATAAAATATATATTATGTAAAAAACATTCCTACTGCCTATAGATCACCTGTTGATTTCTACAGATTTACTCACTTCATAAAAACATTGGTTGTCTGATTAATGGCCGATGTTTATGAAACAGATAGAAGATTGTATGATTGTGTTGCAGTTGCATGATTTTCCCTACGTCTGATTAGCTGGTTCATCATGTTTTGCGCCTCTCAAAGACGACAGGCTTATCACCTGTTTGAGTATGGCCATTCAGCTTTGGCTGGATGATGCTTTGAATGACCCAGCTTGTTTAAAACATACTCCTGTGAGACGATTCTCATTTTGCCTTGTGATTAGTATGGCTAAATAAGCAAACTTTAACCATGGCAGCAGTGTCTTTCATGTTTGTACGCCCATAAGAAATGGGGAAGGCACTTTAAAGTAATGCTGACAAGATCCACATTGCATCATATCTGAAAACATCAATTTGAAAAGTGAAGAACAACCTGTTTTTTGACTGATGATGTTCACGGTCACCCTTATTTTTCAGTCAAGATGGCGAGATGTCTGATAATCATTGTAGCATGTTATCAGATGGAGCGAAGCCACTCAGATCTAATCAGCACGGCGTGATAATGTTTTCCCCGTCACCTGACGTAAGGTAAGACAAAGGAGGCCCAGTGATTCACAGGAGCTTTATTCAATCTTCCGTGACAAAATGGAATCTCACATGAATTCACACGTAATGCAGAAACGTTAAGATTAATGTGAATATCCCTGCAAGAGAAAGAACACCGTGGATAACGCTCTCCACTGCTGTAAAGATGGTTTATGGTTGCATAATTCTCAGTGTATTTGTTGATGATAGTTTTAGTCACAGAGTAGAGCGATAAGGTTTGAGAAAGAGCTGGGCCTTCGTTCCCTGTGTGTGCAGACAAAGCATTGGCTCTATTACCCATTTTTCACCCAGGCACTTCCAGGACCAGTTCTGAGCCAGTGCCTAAACTGGAACCAGTTCTGTGTTTCGATGGCCAAAGCACTGGCTCCCAACCAATAAAACTGGTTCCAGAGTTGCGCCAACCTGACCACACAAAAATGTGTTGTGACCACTTGTTATTGTAGTTTACTTCACTGCTCTTTGACAAATGGCAACATTTGTGTTGGTAAACACCAAAATATTTACTCAGTCTGAGTTTACAGATGTGTTTGATGACACGGTGTTTGAGAGATAGCGTGTTTGCATATCAGCACGCGAGAGAGGGAGAGCGAAGTCAAGTGGTGAATAAATACGAGCAGCTATGAAGAAAGATTTAAAGTTTTATAGTGTACTGACCCTTTAATACTGACTCAAACCAACTAAAGGCCTGCAGATAATTTATTATGACACATGACAGTAAGAGATGGACTGAGACTAGGAATTCCCCCAAGATTACAACCATTCATTCTGCAACCAATAATTTAAACATAATATTAAAAGAGAACGTTTTAAGACTTAAAATTATAAACAATATACAGAATACTTAACAGGGTAAATTACCAAAAGGAAAGGGGAGGGCTAAGGGGGATTTGTGAGAGGACAAAGTTATACTGGGACGGAGTGCTCACCAGGCTCCTGTGCCCTATACACACACCACTACAAAGTAAAGCAGATTGTGGAGGGGAAAAATGTAAATTGTGAAGGAAGTGCAAAGAACAACTACCAAACATGCAATTATAGAGAGAAATAAAGCAATCACGAAGCAACTGCAGATCACCAACAAAACAAAACTACACTAAAGCAGTGGCCTTCAGCATCTACAAAGACGAAAAGGACGGCATGCAAAAACTCATGGCTTATATAGGGAACCAAACAAAATAGATTGATAAGACCCATCCCTATAGTAGCCCTGGAGGGACATTTCATTACCGGCTACCCACTGAAAAAAGTATCGATCATTATAGGTGATCAGTGTTGATAATGTGGTGGTGGTTACAAACAAATTAAGGTTTGAACTGTAGAGGGTCAGAGATGTCAGCTGAGTCTGTGTGTATCTGCATGTCAGTGAGAGAGAAGAGAGAAGAGAGAAGAGAGAAGAGAGAAGAGAGAAGAGAGAAGAGAGAAGAGAGAAGAGAGAAGAGAGAAGAGAGGGTAAGGTTGAACTGAAAGAATGAAAGGATATATTAGCGCCAAGCCGTGGGTTAATTTATACTGTTTAGGCGAAGAGACATAGACAGTGACATATAGACAATGACGTGTCTTTAAAGGGGCTCTAGCCCAAGGAAAAGCATTCTGGTTTTTAGAACGTTTGCACCTTGAACCAGCTCCAAACCAGCACCAGACCAGTACGAGCACTGAGTACACTTCGTTGGAAATGTCACCCTCTCAACTCCGGAATCCTCTCCTCTTAAAAATAAGTTTCTGAGTTTGAGACTGTTTTAAATGATCCCTTAAAATCCTTCTGTTAAGCCGGTGATCAATTACACACAGCTTTCTTATTGACAACATTTAAAGGTGCCAGAAAGGTCCATGTCTTTCCTCTACGAGACTGGAGGTGCTGATCTCTGAGATGAAAAAGGGTCAGAGAGACAGAAAAACCTATGTTTTTACAAAAAGACAATTTAATTCTGCCTGTGATGAAAGTTAGGTCTAGGGCTACGACCCAGAGACCAAACAGATATCTTCGCTGTTATCACCAAGACCCAAGAAAGCGCATCAGGTCAGGACTACAAGCAAGAGCATGCTTGTTGATTTGTTCAATACTCGCAGGGTTGTGCTCATGAATTTGTCTCTTGAATTTGTCTCCTAGCCTCAGAATGAAGAGGACATTCAGTGTAAATTACCTGAACTGTGGCTTGATGCCATCTGACGTTCAATCATGAAAATGCAAAGCACACAGCGTGTTGGAAACACATAATTTATTTCTCTACACAAGCACATTTATTACACTTTACACTTTATTTATATTCACCAGTGTCAAGTTTTAATTTTTATGGCTTAGTTTGTTCTTAAGGTCTATATGTTTGTATTTTTTGTCTCTCTATTAAGACTATTTTTATTGTGTTGAGTGTACTAACCTTATGTATGTTTGCCCATGGAGATGGGATAAATGCAATTTCGTTCTGCTTAGCATTTCTTGTTGTATGGTCTGATAGTAATAGTTCATTTTGATTTTTGCAACATATGCTGGATCACCTAAAACCACTCAGATTCCCAACATATAAAACAATTATTTTAGAAAGTAGAATTTTAGTTTTGCACGCAAAATTGTATTTGTCATTTGTCACTTCAGTGTGTACAGTAATACAGGTTTTTGACTTGATTTTTCTATTCCTTCTGGAATTGAGGATTGGTTGAGTAAGATCAAAGCTCTCTGCTGCACAGCTTTCCCTTTTTTACACCTGCTTCAAACTCCCAAGTGCTGATGGTTGGAGGACGTCTCGGGTTGGCTGTGGTCGTCCCTGCCACTGCACAGCAGTGTGGCTTGATAAGGCTTGCACTACCACACCACTCTATTTACATCTGTGAACAAAAGCTAGATCAACTGTTGTATCACATTACTCACCCTTTGACTTGACCTGTTCAAATATGACACAGTATCCTCTGCAATTTGATGGGATGGAATGAGTCTCCATTGTGCTGAGGTCCACTGCAGAAACAATAACAGAGACACTTTAGCTGTGCTCTGTCCTGGAAGCATTTGAATGACGGTGAAGAAGTGAGAAATCCTTCTTTGTGTCTCTTTATGCAGCCTGAACAGGGATCACATTCCCAACCTGCAGCCTTTAAAGTGATGCAGCCTGATACCCTACACAGTATGCTCATCATAATTGACCAGGAGGGAAAAGTTTTTCATTATACAGGCACATCCTGATGCATATACTATAGAGTTTATCTTTACTGTCCACCGGGGTGACTACAAGGAACAACAACACAAGTAGCGGGCAGTTGGTGAACAATCAAGGTCAAGTTTAAAACAGTTCATGTCTGAGGCTCAGATCTCATCCCTCACATCGAAGGATATCTGCTGTGCAATAAAAGGAAATCTCTTTAAAAATAGAATTATTTTATTTGCTTGAGCTGTGACATTGGGGTTTATTTTTAAACCAATTTTTCCACATTTTAAGTGGAATGTCTGGGTAAATAGATGATACCTCCTTCTAATCCACCAAGGAGACCTACTCAGGAGTCTGGTGGGCAGGTAGGGAATGCTGACAAGAGTGTAGAAAATCCCTTGACATCTTATTTTAGGTGGAGTAACCCCGTCGGGGCCCTCAGCAGGCCAGAGCTGCAGAGCCCCTGGGGGCAGAGGGGCCGGTGATGAGGCCCCAGTGGTGGCTGATGTGTCCACATTTCCAGATGCACTCATTTTCCCAGCAGTGTCTGTCTCTGTAGATGTTCACGCCGGGTGCTCTCCGAGCAATCAGAGGATTAAAATAATTGGGTGTGGAGTGAAACAGTACACTGCGTGAGAGCAGGAAGGGCATGCTGAGTCTAATTAGGAGACACTTGAAGGGAATCACCGCGAATTCCGGCCATATACACATAAGAAAACACACACTGGCCGCTCAAAGTGCCCAGAGACACTGATGGGATGTGCGAGCGCTGACCACAAGATCCTTCATCGCTGTCAGGGATTTGATGCGCTGGGCTCTCGGAATAATCTCCTTGCTGCTCTGCCTTTCAGAGAGGATGCAGGAGTCCCACTGCCCCTGTGTTTGGGTAAAGTAATTAAAATTGCTTCATATGGAGCGACTTTAATTCCCGTCGGTTTCTAACAAATATCAAACACCAGGTTGATTCCAATCATTTCCACTCGTGAGAGACGTCCCTATGGCAGTTGAAAAGCCTCAATCAAAACTAATTTGCATGATGCGCTAGAGCATTTTTTTCCGCTTCAGTGACATATGTTTAAAATCATGCACATACTTCGAAAAGAAGTAACACTTGGGAGTTCTTGTTCTGGTTGTTAGAGAATTCTGTTTTCCTAATGTTCCCAATTTTCTTGATTGTTTCCCAAGTGCACAAACGATTTTGTGAAGTACAGATACAAGAAGAGTAAAACCTTCATGAAGCAAAATACAAATAACAACATAAGAAGATAAAGAAGTTTCCAATGTAGCTTTATTTGCATGTCACGTATGAAGTGAAATAATTCAAAGCACAAACTACCTGTGTTTGTTGCTTAATGCCACATTAACTACATCCTGCTACATCCATGGTACGGTCAGATGCTACAGTGCTTAGCTTGATGCTTGACTGAACGC
The DNA here is from genome assembly GCF_963576545.1 of Limanda limanda. Lineage (NCBI taxonomy): Eukaryota > Metazoa > Chordata > Actinopteri > Pleuronectiformes > Pleuronectidae > Limanda > Limanda limanda. Next base: position 20,750,733 of record NC_083653.1, read on the forward strand.
TACATAACATTGGATCATATGTTCAGTTTTAGTTATCGAATGTAATGTAAGTTTATCAGCGTTGCAGCCAAATACAATACAATTGAAGTATCTTGTGACTACATCTTCAAACGTAAAACAAGTAATTGGTGTAAATGACCTTGTTTCGAGTCCAATTTGAATATCAGGGCTTATGGACACTTGGATGAAACCACAGGAGTAGTATGGAGGCACCCACCCCTCCAAATTTTTGGGTGAACTAAACCTTTAATATGGCTATGCATGGCTTGATATGTGAGGATAATATGTCCCCAATTAAATAAAATACATTATGGAATTCCTTGAGACAGCCTTTGCTGATAATTTGTTAGGGTTAGGGTTTGTTTTCACTTCTGGAAGCCTTATCTCAAACTGTGCTCTGGCTTGAAACCGCCTTGGGCTGCCTGAACAACGTCAAAGTGGTGTTTGGGGTTGGGGAGGGCATGCATGCATGCAATCACTCACCCTGAAAGAGTCTAGGACAGGAACTGATTGCTCTTTTCTCTACTCAATAAGAGGCCCTGCAGCCGTCTACTGCATTTGTGTAAGGAAAGCCAATGCTAAATTAATTTACCTCATTTAACCATCAGATGTCAGCAACCAGCTAGCGGGCTGCACAGAGAGAAACAAGGCCTGTGTGTGTGTGTGTGTGTTTTTTAATCCCTGTTCCTAATGGCCAGACTCTAATGCAGTGCAAAAAACCAGACACCGTAGCCTCCTCCTGACTTCAGCCCACGGCCAAAATGATCCTCGTCCAAGAATTCTGTCTATTGTGTGTGTGTGTGCCGTATTGTCTAGACCAGATGAATCCTACAAAATCGGGAAATTTATTGTCTCCACAAAAGCTTTGTGTGATGCACTTTGTAAGTTCAAACCAGACCATGGCAGAGCAGGGCCCTGTACTACGAAGCAGGATTTTTCGTTTGTCGGGGGAGATTCAGGTTGACTTCAGGGTTTTCATTCCTAGGAAGCTCGTTCACAACATATAGTACAATTTATTTGAAACATGACATCACCGTTCTTGGAGGAGCCAAGAAAAAAAGAAAAAGAGAATCCTGTGGAGTTGGGTGTGGATTGTTAGAGAGTGTCTGAGGAGGACAACGGTCTTCAGTGACCGACACAATCCTCCTCCACTCTGATGAGTGGAGGAGGATCTTTATGAAAGATATAGATCAGGGGTCTCAAACTCGCGGCCCGCGGGCCAATTGCGGCCCGCGGGACGATATTTTGTGGCCCCCACCTTAATATGAAAGTTTAATGTTAGTGCGGCCCGCACAAACATTGTAGCAGCTCCGCTGTTAGCTGCTGTGTGGGACAATGTTATGATATTCTGGTTTCCTACTGTGTGCCTGACCAGTGAACGCAGCATGCAAGTGAGTGACATGGGGGGCGGAGTCGTGTGTGTGTGTGTACTTGTGAGAGTGAGTGAGAGAGAGAGCCGGGAGAGAAAAGAGTGGCTTTGGATGTGCGGTGCAGGAGGGTGAAATTCATAGTTTTCCGCCCTCTTTCGCGCAGGTCATGATGTATCCAGTGCTTCATTTGTAAATCACAAGGTGCCGGAACGCTAAGTACATATCACAGCGCAGGTACGACGAGCACAGGTCCCGGAAAGCACATAAAACGCCGCTTAAAACAGCACACACATGCCACTTACAATGCAGTGGGACTTATTTAGGCTATACTGCAGTGACGGTATCAGTCTTTATGTCAGTGATTAATAAAGTGGCGTCCTGAGCAAAGGCGACTTCTGTGTCCAGCGGAACGGAACACACACACATACACACAGACACACAATTTGTTAAATTGAAGGCAAATTCAAGGGACACCACGGCTCCTTTACGCACACGCTGTGAGGTTTTGGAGCTTCTTTACGCAGACAGATTATTCTAAACCGCAGCAGTTTATAACACGTCATTGAGCTAATATCTACATTTTACAGTCTGGGCTGTTTACATTATTATTAACACCTGATATGTGTGGATGAATTTTAATGATTTCAATTCCCTCATCCTCTGGTGGTGACATTTACGCACCGAGCCACGGACTGTACATGACGATGTGCTAGTTATTTTGGTTCATCTTAGAAGTCTGCATTTGTTATTATTTTATGAAATTGTGATGCTATTGTTAAGAAAGCTTTATATATAATTTATTAGATTATCTTGTTATTGCGTGGCCACAAATTAGTATTTCATCCACCAATGTCAACAGGGGCTCCGTAATTTTCTAGTGATTACATTATATTGTTATATTTTATTTTAATCATTTCTTAAAAAACTTTTTTTAATATTCATATTTTTTTCGATACGAGAGGTACCGGATCTGCTCAAATAAGTCCCAGAACGCAGGCAAGCCAACACGCCGGCACAAAGTAAGCACAAACATGTATAGAAAAATGTGAGGCTACAGGAGGAATTTGATCATAGATTTGCAGACTTCAAGACGCACAGAGCGACTTTTACAAAAATTTTGCGGATCCCTTCTCCTTTGATGTGCAAGATGCCCCTCCTGTGCTTCAAATGGAGCACATTGGCCTGCAGTGCAACTCTGACCTCAAAGCCAAGTTCAGGGAGGTGAGTGGAAAGGAAGACAAGCTTGGGCAATTTTTGTGAGAATTGAACCCCAGCTTCCTTGAGCTTTCCCGAATGTTCAAGCGGACCATGTGCCTTTTTTGGAGCACATATTTGTGTGAAAAGCTCTTCTCCACTTTGAACTTCAATAAGTCCAGGTACAGGTCCAGGCTTACTGATGATCATCTTCAAGCCATACTGAGGGTCTCAACTGCTTCCTCCCTCAAGCCAAATGTGGCTCAGCTATGTGAGAGGAAGCGCTGCCAGGTCTCTGGCAGCAAGAAGTAGGCAAGAGAAGCCATGTTTACAAGAACCGTTCGTGTTCTTCAATATTCTATTCATGTTCAGAAGAACCCATTGAAGTTAAATAACAGTTAGTAATGACATTAGAGAAGTTTGGATTTTTTTAGAAAAGTTTTTTTTTTTGTGGAATACCTGATGCGGCCCAGCCTCACCCAGATACTGCCTCCAGCGGCCCCGATGTAATTTGAGTTTGAGACCCCTGATATAGATCCTCATCAGAGGGAATGATAAACCAGCTGCTTGAGCCGAACATTACCAACCTGACACATAGGAGCAATGTGCTCACAGTAACACAGACTGTCTGCATTGATTGTCACAAAGACAGAAGTGTATTTCCTTGATTCAAGATATTTCATCTAACTTTATTATAAATATTAAGCTCTTTGCTCTTAATAGTAAAAGTTTGAATAGCTAATTGACTATGGTCTTTTCCTAACCTTAATCGTTTTGTCCTACCTAGAGCCTTACTGATTAGAGACTGGTGTCGATGATGCCTATACGGTTATACAAATATATTATAGTTTTCTTTACTCTTGTTGAGGGTTAAGGGCAGAGGATGACATATCTTTTTAAAGGCCATCGAGACAAATTGTGATTTGTGAATATGGGCTATACAAATAACATTTGATTGATTGATTGATTGATTGGATGATATGCAAATTGAAATGATTCTTATGTGTTAGAAAATAAAATCTAACTAGGGCTTGATATAATGTAAACTGTTAAATATGTTACTACAAAAGAAAGGAAACACAAATACAACCATCTTTTCTGCATTGTTTACCTTGAAAATAAAGGTTTAATGTTGAGGCATATTAAACATAACATGGCGATACCAATATGTCTATGAAAGACTAATATCAGTCAAATTTTTGCTAACCAACTACTTGGTCAGGTTCTTCAAATCAGTATCGTTGCATTGTGTGTGACATGGGAGATTAACGTCCACAACTCCAGCAACCAACTTATATCCACCAAGATTCCATAACAAAGCAGTTTTTGTGGTTGATGGATATACAGTACAACACTGATGGAGCATTACTCATGGACGCTACGCCCCCTTCGACTTGAAAAACCCAGTACCTGCCACACACCGGTGTGTGGACGGGGAGGATGCCACATTGACCCTAGAAGCTGCCGACATAAGTGGGTCCTTCAAAAAGGTCGACCAACGCAAAGCCCCAGGCAAGCATCCCAGGCCACACTCAGGGTGTCTGCTGATCAACTGGTAGAGGTGGTCACCAACATCTTCAACCTCTCCCTAATTCAGTCTGTGGTCCCCACCCAGTGTTCGAATTACGTGGGAGCCAGAGGGGGCTGAGCTCCCAGAGAGTGAGGACTAGCTCCCAAGAAAGCAACAAGGTCAAAAATCTGAGGGGGTCTCTCATATCTGAAGTAGGGGTGCCACGATTGGTCTACAAAAATCGATGACAAAAATAGTCGAATTTACTCGTCGATGAATCGTTGGTTACGTCATAGCGCGTGTTTCTCGTGCCGTGCAGCTGAACTAAAAGTCGTTTTACCGGAGGTGCTGATGGAAGTAGCTGAGGAGTGAGCCATCTCGCTTCCTTCCTATCTCTGAAAGCCGTGCATGTGCAATAGCGACAGAACATGGACCAATGGGTGCATCCGTTCCAGTGTACCAGGAAGTCAAAAGTTCGGGAGAACTTCACTCTTAACATGGCCCGAAAAAAAACTACCTGCAGTATCTGTGCAGCGGACCTGCTCTGCATGGAAGCATGACACGCGCATTTGAGGAGGAGCCACATTTGAGATCGTAACGGAGACGATGCGGACTCGCCTCAGTAAGATGTTATAGTATATGAACGTATATACCTGTGTAAACCTGTGCGCAGTATTCTAGAATCCATTACAAAAATATGGTTTAAACTTTTTTTTAACAAGTTTAAAAGCGTTATGTTATCCTATTGCCTGACAAACGTCTTTTTTTTTATCACAATTATTTAGTCCGAAGAAGACTGTAGTTTAGTTTGTGGATGTTTATATTGCTGTTATTTTCCCTGTCATTTTTGTTAACAGGAAAAATGCAGTCTTGATTTTAAATTAATATTTTTTTATTAGCACTTTACCTGTCCTTGGTTTTAAATTGAAAAAAGCTTGATTTTTCTTTTTTTTTCTTTTGTGTCAACAGTACCCTTATATGCAGCAAAGTTTATTAAAATAATTTTTTTATTAATGAAGTATTGACCTTTTAATGTCTTTATTTTCAGTCATCACAGGCCTTGAACAACCTCAAGCAAAATTTTAAAGCTGTTTGCTAAATAAGAGCAATTGAGAATTTGTGTCATTCATAATGACAATAATAATCGGTGACTAATCGACTATCAGAATAGTCGTTAGTTGCAGCCCTGATCTGAAGGTGTCTGCCATATGTGACATTGTAATTTAATGTTAAATAACGCTCATTATCCATCCCTGTGTGGTCTCTTACCATTAAGACGTTAAATTAAAACAGGATACCTACCTGACGCCCATGAACGCAGCATGACTGCACTTCACCCCCACACCACTAGGCTGGAGCAAATCGCATAGTAGACATAGTAGCATAGTAACTGTAACTGTTGCCACTGTATTGCTTTATGTTGTAAAGGTTTTCTAATGTTTATTTTGTTTCTTGTATATAGCATTATTGTGACATTAGAGTAAAGGCTTTTATTTTGAAGCCTTGGCTGAGCTGCTTGTAAGAGGCGGAGCTTCCTGGGAGAGGGAGAGAGCCAGAGAAGGAAGCAGAGGTGGTGACACACAGGGAAGCAAGCTGAGGTGGTCCCACACATGTTTAAGACTTCTTAGAAGTTAAGAAGATTCCTTTTCAGTGCATGCAGCCAACGAGGTATTTTTGTCTGTTTGTCATTTACTTTAAGTTTGATTGTAATCATTGATACTGTGTTGTTAACTGTCTAACGTTGTATGTTATGTGTTTGTTACCGTGTATTACCCAGTTTTCACGGTTTGATGTGGAGAACAAGTCTTCATTAAAGACCCGTAGAAGAAAACCATTTGCTGTCTGACTGTGCTTGGGAGGGAGTCACAGTGAAAACTCGGACTGTTCGTCGACGCAAGTGGACGAAGCAGCAAGAAGTCTCAAGCTAGGCGAGCTAATCTCCACGTGGTGGCTACGGTGCTTGGAACAATCGTGCAGATGAGTCGAAATCACAGACTTTCACACAGTTGAAGACGCACACACACACGCTGATTGAGCAATTGTTTGAAAGCAAATCCATAAGAACTTGTGCACTAATAAGAGTGGGCTAAGAAGAGGGCTTTGCTAAAGTTTTGCTTAAAGGTTTCTGTGTATGCTAAAAATTGAAGAACTGTTGTGTGAGTGATGAATGCAACTTATTTGCTTATTATACAAGTATAACTGAATCTTGCCATTTACTTTACAGCCAGTCAATTTAAAGTGTGTTTTGTTGTTATACTAAGTGAAGGCTATTTTCCATTTGATGTTTAAGTTCTCAATAAGTGTTCCAAGGGAACCGAGATTTAATTTATACATCTTCTAAGTGCAGTTACTGCTATTGATAATCATAGCTTATGATAATATTTTCAGTTTAAATATTAAAACACTGCAGATACACAAATTTAATACAGATTTGAGTAAGCTTTAGTAATTCATCCAGACATTTATTATACTCCAGAGTTCTTTTATTTACAATTTACACGTAAGCTAGGGTAAGCTATTCAAGACCCTTCAATAATGGCAGAGCCTAGTCAGTCCTTAACCCAGGTAAGGGATAATGTTAGGGATAGTGAAAATGAGCTGGCTGAAGATCAAGTTAGAGACACTGAAGCCCAACCAGAGGAAGTGCCTCAGCCAAGACGCAGTGAACGGATCCGTAATCTAACAGAGAAAGACAAAGAAATGCAAGACGATAAAATTAAACTACTGCAACAAAGATTTAACTACATTTATCGAAAATGGAGAACACAAGTTAAATCCGCTAAGCAGCCATTATCACAATCATCAGAGCCATTAGCAGACAGTCTGCTTCATGATATCATCGGTGACACAAGAGGCCTTTGTGCAGACGTCCAGAGTGTTAATGAAGAGCTGCGCGGAGTCACAACACCAGACCATGACATGCGTCGAAGAGTGGATCGGTGTGTAGAGATTTCTAACTTCGTCGTGTCCAAAGCCTCAAGTCGTCTGAGTGGGAAGACGCCAGAGAGAGAAGAACAAGATTGGCCAAATGCAAGCTCTCTTTGGAACTCAAGCACGAGTGAATCAAGAAGCAGCTCCTCTATCTCAAAGAGCGCCTCAGAGCATTCAAACAGGTCTTCTGTGAAACATCAAGAAGCTGCCGCCGACGCTGCTGCAAGCCAAGCTGTTCTGGAAGTGTTGCAAGAACAAGAAAGAGAACAATTGGAAATACAGCGCCTGGAAGCAGAGGTTAAAAAGAAGATTGCTGCTCAAGAGGCAGCCGCTCTAAAGCGTAGATTAGAGCAAGAAGCAGAAGAGGTGAAGAGAAGAATAAAGAGAGAAGACGAGGACGCTAAAATGAAAGCTGAACTGGAAGAAGAGCACACAGCTATGCAAAGAACTCTTGAGGAAAGACGGAGAAGAATACAGCATTTGGAGGCCATGAAGGAGCTCAGTGCAGCAAGAGCGAGAATGCAGGTGTACAACCAAGAACCAAAAGACATCCTAGGCCATGGGTTGGTTGCAGATAACCAGCTGTGGAGCCCCACAAGACACCTGTCCCTGCCTGTGTTTCCTGCCCCTCAAGCCGTCACAACCTCCACAAGTGAAAGCACAACAGAGCTTGTCAAGGTCCTGGCAGATGCTTTAAGTGCCAACAGAATCCCAGTTCCTGAACCTTCAGTATTCAGTGGCAATCCATTGAAATACAGTGACTGGAAGCTTTCTTTCCAAACTCTGATAGACCAGAAGAATATTCAAGATAAGGAGAAGATATACTACCTCCGTAGATATGTAAGTGGACAAGCCAAGAGTGCACTGGATGGCTATTTCCTACTTGGGACTGAATCTGCCTATGTGTCTGCATGGGAGATTTTGGAGGAAAGATATGGAAACCCATTTACAGTTGCAAAGGCATACAGAGACAAACTCCAAGCATGGCCCAGGATCGGCATTAGGGAGAGCTTTGAGCTCAGAGAGTTTGTTGATTTTCTCAGAAGTTGCGAGGCCGCAATGGTCCACATCAAAGCATTGGAGATTCTAAACGACTGCAATGAAAACAGAAAAATACTGTTAAAGTTACCTGACTGGCTAACTGCAAGATGGAATCGGAAAGTCATAGAAGCTGAAGAGAAAAGCAGCGAGTTCCCCTCCTTTAGTCAGTTTGTCAAATTTCTGATAAGAGAAGTGAAAATTGCTTGTAACCCACTTACATCATTGCAGTCACTGAAACAAGGTGAAATTGAAAAGCCAAAACAACAAAGATATCAAAGTGTTAACGCAAAGACACTGACTACAAGCTCCAATGAAGACAGTGTGAAAAGCTGCACTTTCTGTAAGAAAACTGGGCACACTTTGCTCAAATGCAGGAAGTTTGTGGAAAAGGCCGTCTCAGATAGAGTCAAGTTTGTCCAAGCTGAAAGGCTGTGCTTCGGTTGCCTTAGGCCCGGTCACCTCTCAAAGAGTTGCAACAAAAGGAGCGTTTGCGACACATGCAACAGGCGCCATCCTACTTGTCTGCATGAAGAGAGAGACAAAAGCCAACAAAGAGCACCACAAGTCACACAAAGTCCAAGTCAAGACAGGTCAACTACAAGGCAGGAATGGAGTAGGGAAAGGCCCCAAGCAACACAACGTGAAACAATTGCAGTAGCTACTTCAAATAGAGTAATCCTTGAGGATACTAAGAAACAAACATCTGCAATAATTCCTGTCTGGCTGTCATATGCCGCTCAACCATCAAAAGAAGTACTTACATACGCTCTTTTGGATTCACAAAGTGACACGACCTTTGTTCTCAGTGAAGTAGCTAATGCTTTGGAGGCCGACAAAGAGCAAGTTAAGTTAAAACTCTCTACTATGACTTCAAGAACAACACTGGTAAGCTCTCAGAGAGTAAACAACCTTCAAGTCCGTGGCTTTTACTCCAACAAGAAGGTCTATTTACCACCAACCTACACACGTGACTTTATTCCCGCCAACAGAACTCACATTCCAACAGCTAAAACTGCCAAAGCTTGGTCCCATCTAGAACACCTCCAAGATAATGTGGCACCTTTACAAGACTGTGAAGTAGGTCTGCTCATTGGGTACAACTGCTCGCAAGCCTTACTCCCACGAGAAGTTGTGTCTGGCGAAGAAAATGAACCCTATGCACAGCGCACAGACCTTGGGTGGAGCATTGTCGGCCATGGGAATGCCTGTGTAGATTATGGAGATGCTATCGGAATCAGCCATCGCATAGTAGTGAGGCAAGTGACACCAGGAGTTAACCCCTCAGTCAGTCTGAAAAGTGAAGTACACTATGTGAATAGAACCAAAGTCAAAGAAATCACCCCCTCAGACATCCTTAAGGTCCTTGAATCAGACTTCTCAGAAAGAGTTGGAGAAGAGGATCCTGTGTCTCAAGATGATCTCAAGTTCCTGTCAAAGATAAGAGAAAACATCACACAAAAGGATGATGGGCACTACGAAATGCCATTACCGTTCAAACAGGAAAGACCAAAACTACCGAACAACAAGATATGTGCAACACATCGTCTTAATTGTCTTCAAAAGAGGCTAAAGAAGAATGAAGCATATTACAAAGATTACGTGAACTTCATGAACGACATAATTTCATGTGGCGATGCAGAGAAAGTCCCTGAAGAGGAAATTGACCACAGCCCGGCTTGGTATATTCCACACCATGGAGTTTATCATCCGCAAAAACCAGGGAAAATTCGCGTGGTATTTGACTGTTCTGCCAAATTTCAAGAAACATCTCTTAACGATCATCTACTCACCGGACCTGACCTGACAAACATGTTAGTGGGTGTCCTGTGTAGATTCCGAAAAGGCTCCATCGCAGTGATGTGTGACATTGAAAGGATGTTCCATCAGTTTCATGTGAAAAAAGAAGACCAGGATTACTTACGATTCCTATGGTGGGAGTATGGCAATCTGGAAACCACACCCTCAACCTACAGAATGAAAGTCCATCTGTTTGGAGCGGCTTCGTCTCCCGGCTGTGCCAACTTTGGCCTGAAACATCTGGCGGCACAAGGGCAGGGTTTGTACAGTGAAGACACGGTCCACTTCATACAAAGAAATTTCTACGTAGACGATGGGCTGGCAAGTGTTCATACTGAGAGGGAAGCCATCCAGCTCGTCAAGGAATCAAGAGAACTTTGCTCCGCTGGCAAGCTAAGACTCCACAAGTTTGTCTCCAATGACGAGAATGTGATGGCATCCATCCCAGAAGAAGAACGTGCCACAATTAAAGAGCAAGACATGGCCTTGAGCTTACCTCATATGGAGAGAGTGCTTGGAGTTGAATGGTGCATCACTTCTGATTCATTCAGATTCAGAGTTCAAGTAAAGTCCAATCCACTGACCAGAAGAGGTGTGCTCTCTACAGTAGCCTCGGTGTATGATCCATTGGGATTCATGGCACCTTTTGTCCTTGTTGGGAAACAAATTCTTCAACAAATGTGCAGAGAAAAGATTGGCTGGGATGATGAAATTCCAGCAAACCTAAAGCCCCAGTGGGAGTCCTGGATCAGAGACCTACCCAATCTAGCTGAAATGGAAATCAAAAGATGCTACTTACCTTCAAGTTTTGGCAACATTAAGAGTTATGAACTTCATAATTTTTCCGATGCAAGCACCTCTGGATATGGTGAGTGTACTTACCTGCGAGTCATCAATGAGTCCAACGATGTCCATTGCTCGCTATTAATGGGAAAATCAAGAGTCTCACCAACCAAAGTGACAACAATACCAAGACTGGAGCTCAGTGCAGCAGTAGTTGCAGTCCGCACCAGTGACATGCTCCGCAATGAATTGGAAATCCAAGACCTGCAAGAATACTTTTGGACGGACTCTACAGTAGTCCTCGGCTACATAAACAACGATGCAAGAAGATTTCAAGTGTTTGTAGCCAACCGCATACAAAGAATCAAGTCAAGTACAAAGCCTGAACAATGGTTCCACGTTGCATCTGAGGATAATCCGGCCGACCATGCGTCCCGAGGATTGACTACAGAGCAACTCAAGAACTCCAATTGGTTCAGCGGACCGAAGTTTCTTTGGCAAAAGGACCTACCTGACAGAGCGCGCAAGGTGGAAGAAGTTAAGGAAGATGATCCTGAGCTCCGCAAGGCTCTTGTGTTGAGTACTAAGGCAAGGGAAAACAGATCATTTTTAGACCGCCTTGAGAAGTTTTCTGACTGGTCAAGGGTAGTGCAAGCAGTTGCCAGATTGAAACGACGAGTTAAAGAACACAAAGCTGACAAGCAAAGAACCAATGAAAGTACAAGCTTGGAAGAAAGGAAAGAAGCAGAAATTGCTATCATTAAGTTGGTCCAAGAAGAAGCGTTCCCAGATGAGATAAAGAGCTTGAAAGTGAAGAAAGTGATCTGTAAGACAAAGCACAGCAAGCTGTACAAGTTATGTCCATTTTTGGATGAAGAAGGGATCCTAAGAGTGGGAGGACGTTTAAGTCAAGCTACGTTACACCCATATGTGAAGCATCCAGCAATACTTCCAAGAAACAGTCACATATCAGACTTAATTATCAAGCACTTCCATGAAAGAGTTCATCATCAGGGACGTGGAATGACTGTTAACGAACTGCGAGCTAATGGATTGTGGATCCTGGGATGCAGCAGTGCAGTGTCGTCACACATCTTCAAATGTGTCAAGTGTCGAAAGTACAGAAGATGTACTGAAGAACAGAAAATGGGTAACTTACCTGAAGATAGAATGGAAACAAGTCCTCCGTTCACCTACACTGGCATCGACTGCTTTGGTCCAATCCATGTTAAAGAAGGAAGAAAAGACATTAAACGGTATGGACTTTTACTTACCTGTCTATGTTCAAGAGCTATACATATAGAGATGCTTGATGACATGACGACTGATGCGTTCATAAATGCCTTAAGAGCATTCATTGCTATAAGAGGAAATGTTCGTCAACTTCGAAGTGACCAAGGAACCAATTTCATTGGTGCAAGAAGAGAGTTTGCAGAACTCATGAAAGGAATGGATGAAGACAGAGTAAAGGCTCTAGGATGTGAATTTCTGATGAATCCTCCAGCGGCAAGTCATATGGGTGGCGTCTGGGAGAGGCAAATTAGAACTATAAGAAGTGTTCTCACTGCCATTCTTGACCAGTCAGCACAAAGACTTGATAGCTCATCTCTCAGAACTTTTCTATATGAAGTGATGGCGATCATTAATAGCAGACCACTTACCGTTGAACACTTGAATGACCCATCCTCACCTGAACCTTTGACTCCAAATCATATTCTTACAATGAAGTCCACCATCATTCTTCCCCCACCTGGACAGTTTATCAAGGAAGATCTTTATCTTCAAAAGAGGTGGCGTCGAGTTCAATATCTAGCCAATGAATTTTGGATTCGATGGAGAAAAGAATATCTTTTGAGTTTACAACCAAGACAAAAGTGGCAGAAGAACAGAAGAAACCTAAAAGTAAACGACATTGTGCTTTTAAAGGATGATCAAGCCCCACGTAATGAATGGAAGCTGGCCAGAATAACAGCAGTTTATCAAGGGTCAGATGACAGGGTGAGAAAGGTCAGTTTGTTAGTTAGTGACACCACATTTAACGAAAAGGGTAAATCCACTACTAAGACAGTTTTCTTGGAAAGACCTGTACATAAGTTGGTTACTCTGCTTGAAGCAGACCCAGTTTAATATGTCTAATGTTTATCTTCATTCTATGGAAGAAGTTTAATGTTTTATCTTTGCATTCCATATGTAATGGTTAATGTCAGATGTGTAATGTTTTAAGGTCAAAGACTTTAACTGCAACAGTCAGTATGTATGAGGAAATCTCAGAGTAAGGTTTTGTGATTTGGTGGGAGTGTAACTGTTGCCACTGTATTGCTTTATGTTGTAAAGGTTTTCTAATGTTTATTTTGTTTCTTGTATATAGCATTATTGTGACATTAGAGTAAAGGCTTTTATTTTGAAGCCTTGGCTGAGCTGCTTGTAAGAGGCGGAGCTTCCTGGGAGAGGGAGAGAGCCAGAGAAGGAAGCAGAGGTGGTGACACACAGGGAAGCAAGCTGAGGTGGTCCCACACATGTTTAAGACTTCTTAGAAGTTAAGAAGATTCCTTTTCAGTGCATGCAGCCAACGAGGTATTTTTGTCTGTTTGTCATTTACTTTAAGTTTGATTGTAATCATTGATACTGTGTTGTTAACTGTCTAACGTTGTATGTTATGTGTTTGTTACCGTGTATTACCCAGTTTTCACGGTTTGATGTGGAGAACAAGTCTTCATTAAAGACCCGTAGAAGAAAACCATTTGCTGTCTGACTGTGCTTGGGAGGGAGTCACAGTAACAATTTGACAGGTCATAAAGTCAGAAGAAGAAGTCGTGTGCTTTTGGCTTAACATGCTTTTGAGATAAATACATCTACATCTAAAAGAAACATCATGGTCAGTTATGCCACTGAAAAAAAGGCCACCGGCGCCAAATTAATATTCGGCCCTGACAAGTTTCGGGTTAACAGCCAAAAAAACTAAAAATAGTAGAAGATGTAAGATCAGAAAATATGGGTTTCCTCTTCGATTTGGCAGTAATGAAATGAAATATATATGGACTATTACAATCAATAATATATTGAAATTAATTAAAATAAATCAATTTCTGTACAAAAATGTCTCTGTCTGTTGTGTGCGTGCGTCAAGTTATAAACAGCCTATGCCTACCGTGCGCAAAAGCGCTGCTCGCGCCTAGGCTATTTAATTGTATAGCCTTGGTAGGCTTTGTGGGCGGTGTGCCAACTTTTTTATGAGATAGAGACCCCCTTAGAGACAAAAAGATAATTCGAACCCTGTCCCCACCCCCTCCAAGGCATCCATCAATGTTCCTCTCCCCATGAAACCAGTGGCCTCCAGGTAAATGACTATGGCCCTGTCGCACTGACATCAGTCATCATGAAGTGATTCAAGCGACTAGTCCAAAGCCACATCTGCTCCTCCCTTCCTGAAGCCTTGGACCCTCTTCAGTTTGCCTATAGACTGAACAGGTCCACAGACTCCGCCATTGCCTTGGCAACCAACACAGCACTCACCCACCTGGACAAAGGGAATTCATATGTGAGAATGCTCTTTGTTGATTACAGCTCAGCGTTCAACACCATTATTCCCTCAAAACTCGACTCGAAGCTCATTGATCTTGGTCCGAAGACCTCCATCTGAAGCTGGATATATGACTTCCTGACAGGCAGGCCCCATATGGTGAGAACTGTCACATCTCCTCCCAGCTGATCCCAAAGACGGGCGCACCGCAACCCCCTCCTGTATTCCCTGTTTACCCATGACTGCACAGCCAAGCACAGCTCCAACACCATCATTAAGTTCTCTGGCGACACAACCATCCTGGGCCTCATCACAACATCAAACAACAATGAGACGGCATACAGAGAGGAGGTGACATCAATGACGAGCTGGTGAAAGGCATCAACCTCTCTCTCAATGTCAGCAAAACAAAGGAGATGATTGTGGATTACAGAGGACAGCTGGGAGGTGGACACCCCCACCCGATCCCATTTAACAAATAAAACTTGAAACTTGATCTATCATCACTTTGTTTCAAGCATGAGAGCTATTTAGGGAGGGAACGTGACATTTTAGCGCGTCATAAAAACACCTCTGGTACACGATCATGTGAAGGTGACAGGACATAGGAGACAGCTGCTGTTCACATTTCAATTGTCAACATTGTTCACATTTAGCCAAAATTGTTTTTATACTAAAATCAAAGGAAATTGCAGTTTGAGCCACTAAGGTAACCTGATACACAAGTGCATTTTTAGCCAAGGGAACATTCAGTTTTTGTACTTTAATGCTTAATATTGACTTGACAGGTTGGACAATGCCAACCAACCATTTCCAACCAAATGTCAGTATTATTCTATTCAAATGAAGCTGACCCATGCAGATATTTCTTCGACCTTAACCCAGTTTCATATGCTGCCAATCCAACATCTGCTTTGTTTTAAGGTATCAAGGAGAGTAAATGTTTCTGCTACTGCTTTTTGTTTTTTTCCAAATTTGTACAAAACACCCTAAACAAGTGCAGGTCAGCGGATTGAGTAAATTCCTAAAGATTTACTATGACATATAGGCCCCTCTGTCTTCCCTCTCTAGCCGTGAGGATTCCTGCAGGGATCAGGTAATTGATTGTGCTGCTTGACGGGCGATAATATCTCGTTATGGCCATATGCATGGAAAGTCCCCCCAGTATTCTGTGCTTCCCTTGCCTCTGTGCCCTTGATAAAGTCTGCTCTGCATTATCTTCACTGGGAGCCAACGGAGTGGTCGGGGCCTTATCTCCAGTGACCTCGCAGACCAGGCATTTACACCAACCCCGAAGAAAGAAATTAGCCTCAGAGCAATCTCCACACAATCTCTAAATGATTAACTCTCAGCCCGGCTCACTTCTGACATTGCTGAACAATGCCATACCATTTTGAACAAGAAAAAAAAAGCCCTGCGTGCTTGAAAAGTGAAAGCATTGCAAGACACACGACATCATAATTAACCGCATTCACAAACAGCTAAGAAGACACTGCCACTTATTCCTCTGCTGTTGCTCTGTTTACGAGACTGATACAATTAGCTCTACATAATGAAACAGATTTGGCAAGTTATTTAGTGCACTGTTAGTACAGTGGTAATGAAATAACACTTCCCACATCCTTATCCTCCTTTTCTATTAATGAATTATAACACAACTAATTATCTAATGTATGTCCAAGGGTTTGTTGTGTAAAGACAACATTTATGTCCATTAAAGAAAGGGAGCAATTAACAAGAGGGTTTTTGACTGCGTCTGTGTTACTGCTCCCGACAACCAATTTGTATGGAGAGCGGTAGATTTATCAGCGCACAACAAAAGGTGTATGTTTAGGAGCAGACAATTAGAGCTCAGAGAGGAGGCCTGAGGAGGGAGGATCGAGAAATCAAGCGTGCCTTTTTAAGAGCAATGGAAATCAAGGCTTTGAAGGGCGGCATTCAAACAGCACCTCCACCCACCCGACCGAGCGGAGGAAGAGTGATTATTTAGCATAGGCGACCCAGCTCTCTGGTGAGCTCATTTACCTCCCTCCCCTACCTCACCCCTCCTGTACCTCTCCCCGGGCTAGAACTCATCTTGGGCACGGCTTGGCTCACGGCTGGACACAGACGCCCATGATGGATGCTAAAAGAGTTGACCCTGTGACCGATGAGCCAACAGGCAAAAAACATAGCGTCTAAAGTTCTCTGCCAAGTGGAATATTGATTTCTTGTTCAATGCACTTTGGACACCACCACCAACTCCGCACTCACCCCCATCTGTCTTACATTGGAAGAAATTCAATAGATTTTTGTTGTGCACTTTGCATTGTTGCTAAGGAGACAAACACTGGAGAGAACCCGAGTTTCGGGGCAGCAGCTAAACAATGCAAATAGGACAGCGTCAACTCCCACACACAGATGTTTCTCAGCAAAATCACAGTGCATGCAAGGTGAATCGATAGCTTCTGAAAGAGCAGGGAACAAATCAACTGACCGGCCATGTTCTTTGTGGATCTTTTTCAAGGCTTCGTATATCTCACTAGCTGAAAAATTAAAATCGGAGGAGCCAGCGAAGCATCTTCAAAATCAAGATGTCAGAGGAAATATAGATTTTTTTCAACTGAAAACTTTTCTTGCTGTGAAGCATCAATTATAGATAATTCTATCATTATAGCTGAAGAAGCTTGGTGTATGGGCTCCACTGCAGATGTGTATGGGTGCAGAAGCACGTTGTGTGTATCCAATGACCCTTAAGATATGAAGTGGTTGAATCTGTCCTTGCAATTGAGAATGGGCATTCAAGTTTGTCAAGCAGAAAAATCACCATGGTAGAAATCATGTTGTTTTCCTGTATTTGTCTTCCTAAAATGCAAAAGATAACACCTGCATAACAGTCTCATGCAATTTGATGTGGGTCAAATAAAATGTGCAGCACGCCAAAATTTCAGTTTATATTGGATATGGGAGCAATCCTGAATTTTTCAAATTAGGGCCCAAAGTCATAGAAAATAGTCAATATTTATAAAATAATTAAGATGAGGTAATTACAGAAACTTTTTTTAATTAAAAAAAGTTGACAAGACTGCTCCCATTAGCAGATCTGTAGTCACCTCCTGCTTTGAGATAAACATCAGCATTCAAACACTTCCGCCATCTCAATGCTAACCAGTGTTGGGGAGTAACGGAATACATGTAACGGCGTTACGTATTTAGAATACAAATTATGAGTAACTGTATTCCGTTACAGTTACAAATTAAATAGATGGTATTCAGAATACAGTTACATTGTTGAAATCAGTGGATTACATGACGGTACTTCTCTGTTTCACGAGTTTAATCACTGTCTCGTAAATCCACCGGAGGCAAAGCCCCCAGGAAGCAGCTGGAGACCAGGGCTGCCGTATGAGCGCCCGGGACCCCGGCGGCGTGAAGAAGCCTCACCGCGACCGGCTCGGGACCGAGGCTCTGAGAGAGTTCCGTCGCTACCAGAAATCTACGGAGCTGCTGATCCGCAAGCTGCCCTTCCTGCGCCTGATGAGAGAAGACCGACCTGCGCTCCCAGAGCTCTGCTGTCATGGCTCTGCAGGAGGCCAGCGAGGCACGCCGGGTTCACACCGGACGCTGAAGCGACGCTAAAATAATATCACCCGTTGACCCAGTAGTATAAAAGCATATAGTCACTTCTTGCTCCAACATTAACTGCAACAGCGTCCCAATTTAATGTCATCCATCTTCAAGAACTTCTCCGCTGTTTGCTCCATTCAATGTCGGGTGTGGAGGGTAAATTACGTATTCTCCGCCCCCCCCCTCTCTTTTTATCTTTATGACTGCTTGTGTGTCTGTATGGAGGGGCAGAGGGGGGCATTTAATAATGTGATCGGTCAAATTGGTAAATTTAAAACTCCAGGACAACAGAAGGGGAATACAAACTATGGGATGCATGCTTATAAATCATATAAAATATGTCATCAATATCGTTTAAAATCATTTTTCAGTGTGTTTCCTGGAGCGATACGCTCGCGTCAAGCTCAAAACTAAAATAGACTCGACGCCGAAACGATCGTAGCACGGCGCGAGGCAGCCTTGGCACAGGGGGGGGTCCTTCAGCCTCTGGTGGGACCGGCACAGAGGTGGGAGTGGATGGGAGCCGGACATCCAGCGGCCCGCAGCATCGGTGGAGAGAGAGTTTAAACTGCTGCTGCTCCCCTGACTATAAAAACGCCGCAATCATACACTTAAAAAATGCAATACAAACCGGAAGTATTCCAAGTATTCAGAATACGTTACTCAGATAAGTTAATGTAATGGAATACGTTACAGATTACATTTTTGTGCATGTATTCTGTATTCTGTAACGGAATACGTTTTCAAAGTATCCTTCCCAACACTGATGCTAACACACTGAAGCATGGGAGGTATACAGTTTGCCATGTTTATAATGGTAGCTTAGCATTTTAGCATGCTAACATTTGCTGATTTGCCCTATACACAAAGTCTAGCTGAGGCAAGGTTTTAAAAGTCTACTGTCATAAACCAAAGAACTGAACACATGATCTGATGATGGTTTGTGAATGGTACAATTCAATGATGAATACCAAATGTCATGAAAAAGCCGAACTGTACTGTAAGGGCTAGTCAGCGTTACGAGATATTCACCCATAAATTAAGCAATGTGTTATTTAGAAAGACATTTATTAGGTGGTTGATGATTGTGGTCGAAGCTGAATTCAGAGATTTCACAACGGCAAGATCACCGGGCCGCTTCACTTTGTTGTTCTTCTGTGAACAAGTAATGAGACACATTGATTAAGGATTCAATAGCAGCAGCATTTTACTCATTTACATCATGCTCTGCTCAGGGTGTGAAGGCGAAGGAATAGCCCGGGTGGTACTAATGTAAGGAGGATTTATTATATGTGTATTTGGGTTGTGTGTACAGATGTGAGGATTTGGTTTTATGTAACTATTCTATTGTTAATATGAATCTGATAATTTAATACTGTAAATGGAATGTGCCGACCACAGATTGTACAGTTACAAGGGTCTATACGTGAGTCTGTTTGAGTTGGTGTTGGTCATGTTTGTTTTTCCACCTGGAACATGTGTCACTCCTCATTTCACCTCCGAGGTCGCTGGACGGAGCACAGGAAAACTTGTTCTGTAAATAGCAATTAATAGCATATCAGGCAGATCTATGGCGTGAATCTGTAAATATAGAGTGAAAACTGAGCAAAACTTATTTTGTGCAAACAACTCTCCTATAACCCTTTGAGCCCTACAGTCTTAGGGAGGAGAAAGATCTTTGGTACCTCTGTCGGCTGTTGACACGTTTGGACAGTAGCATTCAGCTCTGCGCTCTTCACTGGGGTCCCAGAAGGACTGTAGTGAGAGGAGGTGGGTGTATTATTGTGATGGTGTAAGAAGAGCGCAGCTCCAGGGCAGATGCAGTTTGACTTCTCCTCTCAGTCATGGCTCGCATTCATCATGAGCCAGTATCTGGCTCTCTCCTCCAGAGAGCCCGGGGAGGAGGTGGGGGAGTGGGGTATGCTGCATGCCAGCTTTCCTCTGTGCACTCGGCAGATGCCCTGAACTTGTGGTCCCCAGCAGGGACGTTGTCTCACAGACCTGACTCTCCATCCATCAGCCGCCGCCGCCGCTTCAACAGCGTGCAGCCTCACAACAGCCGTGTGATCCATTTGTTGCCTACAGGTAACAAATCTGAAAGTCTGCTCCTAAATGGGTCTGTTCTTTTTTAAATAAAATACTATCTATGGCAGAATGAAGTCAGAAGATTGTAATTCAAAAATAGTGAAGTGCCTTATTTCGGACTGACAAGAATTATTATTAATCAGCTTTTTGCTGAAGCAAGGAAATGTTCAGCAGTTATTAATTCTGACTTAACCAGTGTGAGTGTTACCAGGATCATATCCTGTCTTCTCAGTTTTAATACTAGGCTATGTCTCCAAGGGCTGTACCTTTAGACCTCTGTTATATTATTACACTGCTTTTATGTTGCAACAGACAGGACTAGCACTTGGTGAAAACTAATTCCCCTTGATTCTGCAAATAGAACATTCCAGTGGGAATTTACTCTTCTTTTACAATGAAATACATTTATATAGTAATCTCTCCTCAGTGTAGGGCCCTCAGTGAAATGGCTTAACACCTTTGCCCTCTGCTCAGTGTATAATGAATACCTGAAAGTTTTCCGCAGTAAATCTATAAATTAATTTTTTGTGAGTGTGTTTGTGTGTGTGTTTGTTATATTTCTAAAAGAAAGAATATACCATGTTACCTGATAGCATCTTTTATTTGGACCCTCCCCATCAGGTAACAAAAACTGATTACTCAAGTTTTGTTGATGGCTTTTTTCTGTGAGTTAACCCTCAAGAACCAAACAATGCACATTTTACATGTCACTCAGGATCCCAGACCCTCAGGGGACCCCAGAGGCTTCAGGATACCTACTGTATGTAACAATTACTGTGTTGTTCTCAAATAAATGTCATATTAGCTATTCCAAAATTATAAATTTTACTTTAAAACACATTGCACATTGAGATGATGGAGAACTTAATGTTACACATATATTCTAATGTTCAAATCTTGAGACCTCATCATCTGGGACCCCAGTTTATTATCTAGGATGGTCTTTATAGTGAATCAGTGGTGAACTGCTTGAACTCACTAGTCATGATGTCATTTTGTAAAATGGAAACATTGTTTAAGCAGAATAACATAACAGTTTAAAACATGTTATCAAACATGTCATATTTATTTCTGACCTACTTTTCTGCCTACCTTCATCCACCAGTCTATCACTTTGCCATCTGTGCTGAGGGATCAGTGATAGGTTAGCTTCAACCCCTGGACTACCCAACAGTAATCCCCCTGGCCTAGTAGGTAGGAATAGAGCACTGGTTTTTCATCTGACTAACCATAAATCATAATACCATTGGTAAGTTCACCCGCCACTCTCTAAAAAACATCTATGGGGCGTCCTGCCTTCTGTCCCAGTTCTGAAATCCTGACCAATGAATGAGCAAGCTAACCATTTCTCTTCCGAAACAACTAATCCATTTTTTTGCACAGAACTCAGTTACCCAGACTCATGCTGGCAGGGATTCAGCAGTGATCTTCATCAGTCTGTTTGAGGCTATTGTCCCTCTCAGTTCCACCAGTTGCATGAGTCAGTTGGAGCTGTGTTCATCCAGCTGGCACAGATGCAAACCAATTTGCAGATTTTTGCAGATTTTCACAACTACCAGCGAGATAATGATTTGGAACAGAAACGTACAAACCAATCTGTCCTGCAATGCAATTATTTGTTTGTCTAAACGGTTATGGAAATATTATTTTTTCTCCTGTGCTTTGCTCTCTAACAGTGAACAGGCCTCTCAGTGACTCATCCTAGCCTCATGTCTGCTCTCCACCGCTTCCTGCCCACCTGCAGTTTTAACTTCACTCTAAATAAAAATAGATATTTGAAGTGAGGCAGTGAACACCATAAGTCAGGCTTGTGTCAGTTAGCAGATCCATTGACCAGAGGAAATGTTTCATGGAAATGCATCAAGCTCTCGGTCTGTTTAGCTCTGAATGCAGAAACAATAAATATATTTGACATTGTGTTATTTCCCTTCATCTTGTTGTATTTAAATAAACATAGACAGAATAGACAGGACAAACGTCTGTTGAATGAAATCTCAATGTGTGTTTATTTTTTAATAATGACCATTTGTCATGTTGCTTCATACAAACAGTCTTTGGCTGCGTAATATCCACCATATGTCACGTCCGTATGATGTGAGATCTGAATAACATAATGAAACAGGAATGTCATTGACATACAGTATGTGAATTTAAATGGTAAGTGTTTAAGTTGGAGCCTAGACGCCAAACAATAAACTGTTCTCTGGTTGGAATGAACCTTTGAACGTGAGTTGTCTGACTGAACTTTCATAATTATTTTCTTCGTGAACTTAAATCTTAATCAGGTACTTTGCATGTCTGCAATGCACTTTGCGAACAGTATAAAATGGCTGAAACATTATATAAGATTTTCTTGTGAGTAGTTGGGTAAAATAAAAGTGTGTTGTTTACATAGACACATGTGCATGTGTTTTTTTTACAGTTACAGTTTACCTAAGCACAAGGCCAATGTGCTGTTCTAAAATGATGCACTTTCATTGGCAGAACTAAAAAAGCAATGTCCAATGCAATTGTTACAGGATGTGAAGGGCACCATTGTTCCAGTCAGAGCTATAATCTGGGTAGTAGAAAAGCTTAGGTCATGAGTCCAAGTCCACCTAACGTGCACATGTATGTAATTAAGTGTAATTACAACTAATTGACTTTGTTAGTCAACCATAAAACAAACCTTGGCACACTTCTGTTCAGTGTCACTAAAATATCAAGTAATTACCGACTTTGTCTCTTTAATACTAAAATGCTGAACCCAAGAAGAAGGAAGCTAATGTCAGCCTTTATTTCTGATGAGAGATTAAATCGTAGTTGATATGGATGATGTCTTGCACAAAAAATAAGATAAGGTGTCGGGGGACACTTGACCTGTTCATCGTTTTAAATGTTGTATTTCATTCAATACTCTCATGTGATTTGTGTTTGGGATCGTTGTTGTGTTGGGAGATTCATAGCGCCATTAATAAAAGTCAACCTCGCAAACACCTCCTCCTCCACCAACATATCAGCACACTCCCTCCTTCCTGTGTCTCAGTCGGCTCTGTGCAGTCACTGTGGTGGTCCTGGACAGGTTCACACCAAACAAGCTGGACTCCATCTGATCCAAACTCATTTGTTTTGGTGTCATGTGACCAGATAATGTGCTGCCAGCATTCATCAGGCTTCTCTTCATGTTCTTTGGCAAAGTGTAATGTTGCAGTTCTGTGCTGCTTTGTGGACAATGGCTTTCTTCTTGGACTCGGTCCATAGAGGTTGACTTTGTGCAGTGAAGACACTGAAACACCAGTTTCCACAGAGAATCCTTGGGCCAAGTCAGAAGCACTTACTCATCTGTTCTTCAGTGCATGATTATGTAAATAGTGATTGTGTGAGGATGACCACTGCAACTTCTGTTGTTGTTATTGTGGCTCTTTCTTTACCTCCTAACCACTGCTATGCTCAGGATTCTCTCTCCCCTGAGTGTCTGCTCCTCTAACATGAACAAAAATTGTAGTAATGTGTTTTTTTTTTCACCCGTCAGGAACTGCTGTGGTATAAAAGGCAAACACTAATCACTTCCAAATAATCATTAAAATCGTATCAAGTTTGTATCGCAGCATTATTATTCTTGTATAAACGTTGATGTCTCTATTTTAGATGATACTCCTTTACTACACTACTTGACTTCCTCCTCCTCCTCCTCCTCCTCCTCCTCCTCCTCCTCCTCCTCCTCCTCCTCCTCCTCCTCCTGAGGCACGTCAGTGCTAAATGGAGACTTTACACACTATTGACTGGCCTCACAAGTCTCTCCACTGGCCATGTTGGGTAGAGTGGGAAGCAGCGTATCAAATTTTTCTCCCCTGCTTCCCAGGCTGAAGTGTGGATACAGCAGGTAGATGGAGGGATGATTTAAAAAAAAGAGCTGGGGGAGGCTTGATGGTGGAATTTTTCTATACGCATACCTGGCTTTTGTTTCTGCGTGGACGCCCTGGAGAGAACTAACATTTGTCCTCTATGTACTGGCTTGGATTGGACAGGGTTATTGCAACCACATGCCTCTTGTACAGCTGTTTATTGTATCATTTACGAAGATGCAACGCCTGTCATCTTGACTGTTCTCTTTGTTTAAAAAGTCCCATTTGGAGCATTTTTATGTTCTTGATTTCCTGCTGCCTCTCACTTTCCCTCCCCTTCCTTTCCTTTCCCTTCCCTGTTTTCCCTCTAGCCCCTTTGCGTGCCTCCATCTTGTTTTTAAGACAAAGCTCTTTTCATCCCCTCCTCTGTCTGGTGCCCACCTGTTGGCTCTGCTTTCCATCATCCAGCCTGCAGTCAGGTGACACCGGTGGCTCTGGGCCGCCCCGCTGTGTCTTTGATCACTCATGTGACCCGCAGCACTTGCCCGAAGAAGAGGAAAGCACATATGTTGTATCAACAGCAGAGGAGCGGAGGGGGGGGGGCGCCACTCATCCCCCCACTGGCTTTCAAATCACCTGGCCGTTCCCCACGAGGTCACTCTGTCTGCCCTCTATGAAATGGCCCTGGAAGCCAAACGCTGAAGCTCACCACTGGGAAATATCTGGTGGGTGACCTGTTGCGAGAAGTGACACTGCTCATACACGAGCAGCGTGATCTTGGCTGACACTGGGGCTGCGTGATGCCGTTCAGCTTCCTTTTACTGGGGACAAGTGACAAATGATGGAGTGTGATACGGGGAGATTTGTGGACAGCTGGCGTACAAACTTGCAAAGCCTGGAGGAGATGGATGACACATGGTGGAGTACAGTACATTTACTCCTCCACAAACCGTTGGCTTTAACAGGCCGTGCAGTGTGAGGTGTCTAATAGTAAGGAAAATCACATCTCCCATTATTCATAATTTTATGGGTGTGCGTGTTCCCAAATTACGGGAGTGTGACATAAAAGTCCATTTCTGCTTCGCTTTCCGGTTGAAGTCATTTTCTTTTTCAAAGCCATTACACGCCTGACATGGTCGGATTTATTATGTGCGCACTTTGGAAAATATGAGCTCTATTTCAGCTTAATTTAGACAGCAGATATGTAAGCCTGCCTAAATTTATACTTCCTCAAAGGTGAACACACTTAATCCAGAGTAGTTCTTTAAAATAATTTTATTTCCTTTTGTCCTTTCACTTCTCTCGCAATCTTTTACAAAATTAAAGCGACATATGGAAGACTTGAAGACAGCATAAACAGCCAGTTGGAGACCCATCTTTATGTTTTCTAAGGGCAAGTGGCTAATTAAAGCGTCCATAGGGCAGCATTACTCTAACAGTGAGCCAAGATTCAAAAGGGTCAACAGCCGGTTTCCTTGAGTCTCTGGATAATTACCATTATTTTATAAAAAGGTTTGGTCTCTGGGATCATTAAAATTTCTTTATTTAGGTCTAACAATGAGAGTAAAGCAGGATTTATGAATAAAAGACAATATACAAAGGGAGACAAACCATCCTATAGAGCATGGGAGGGATGTGCTTGAAACCAAATGCTCATAATCTCTTTCTTATGTATTTCTTGGTCTGAATGTGGCTTTGGCTTTTGACAGACATATTTGCTCAAAATAATGTTAAATATAATCTGAGGTCAAACTACATCTTCATATAAAAAATAAAAAAAATACGATCCCCAATTTTTTTTTATCATGTTTGTGATTGAAAACTTTAGTTGTGGCAGTAGCTTATTGCACAGTTTAACTAAAAGCTAACTAGCCTAGCTTAGCATAAAAGCAGAACATGTAACACAATCCCTGAAGAAAAAATAAAGAAGCATTATGAATAGATTTACATTTTTGTGATTCAGTTGGGTATCCCAACAAAAAAAACTGTTTAACTAATAAGCTGCTAACTAGCCTATGTAGCAAGCCTAGCTAAACCAAGGAGGGCCACTTATTAGCTTCAGACCATAGACTGTATATAACCAACTTCCTCCCACTACCCAGATATGAATCCTAACTATCTGACTTATGATTGCTGCAATCTTGTGCATATGGAGCCAGAGTCTATGCATCACAATTGGGAAATTAAGCCAAGGTGGCAAAGTCCCGATGATACACACATGCTTGACCAATCCTGAGTCAGTGTCAAATAATAGAGAAAGCTTAATACATGTAGTTTTAGCAATTTCCCTAGATTCTCTGGAGTTTTTAGGAGACAATATTTGCATTTGCAACTTTTAGTGTTAGATTATCAAATGAACAGACATTAAAATATAGCATTACAGCCTGTCCTTCTGTAAAAGATTGAACCTGTTTTAATCTGAAACACTGTCTCTGTCGCGAATTTACTGCCTTCTGTCGTATATTCTTCGAAATATTGTCTACTACTATATCTCATATTCTGCAAACACACGTTTGCTTTAAATATGTATTGTAAAATTTTGGAAATTCACTGTGCTCGTAATGAGACCAGACAAGTCAAAATCAATTAACATGCACTAATTAGAATCGTAAAATAAATCAAAACTCTATTCATAATTCACCACATATTAAAAAACTTTTATTAAGTGCATTTCAAACTACAGTATGAGGCCGGTTTGAACAGCTTGAAAAGACTGTTAAACATAACACTAAGCACCACACATCATCATGTGTCGTGTCTCTAAACAACACTTATTGTTCGATCCAGACAAAGACCGCAGTTGCTCACACTGAGAAGAGGAGTGACTTCTCTGAGATTTCTTTTGGCAAAAGTCTTATGACATTTATGCAATCTAACACTGGTAGGATGCTGTGATAAAATGTGTCAAACTGTTGTTTGTGTCCTTTCAAAAGATCATTGTTTGTGTGTGGGTTCGTGTATTTTTTGTCTTTATCTTTCTTTTGTTGCCTTACTGAAAATCTGAAACTTCAGTGGGAGGTGACTGTGATTATTGACCAAAGCCAACTTACATATCCTTACAAATCTGCGTCTCGGAAATAAAAGTTAAATTACGGTGCCAGGAGACTTTGGGTCTAAGAAGACCAGATTATGTTAAAGAAGGACCCTTCAAAGCACAAACTGCATGTGGAATTATGGGTAGGTCATTGTTTCATCAAAAGATAAGTGGAATAGTCTGAACTTCAAAGATATGGAGAGAAGCCCAAATAATGTTTTTTCTTTCACAGAAAGAAGAGATACTGGGGAAGAAAATAAGCAGCGTTACATAAAAACGGGATGAGTTGCGTGATTATCAATGAAGCTGCTTCCTGATGGTGAAACCTCCCTCCTGTGTGGCTAGGTTAAAGATCAAAGCGAGCAGGTAGTGTTGCGCAGCAGTTCCTCTCCCATCAGCCATTGGGAGAAACGTCTGTAATGGACAGCTCTAGACTTGCTCTGCTGGATCCCCTGTGATGAATTATTCAGCTGCTCCGATGTGATGGCAAAACGCATGGTGTCAGAAAACCAGACACGACTTCATCAGTAAAATGCTTCGGCTCCTCATACCCCTCCTCCTCCTCCTCCCCCTACCCCTTCCTCTCCTCCTACTCCACTGGCTCCCCACTCTGCAGCAATTTCATTTTCACCTCCACTCAAGATCCCGTGAGAGGAAGCGTTGGTTCTGGGCGGGCGGACGGAGGAGGCCAACAAGGCTGGGTGTCCCTTTGTCCTTGCTGGCTGTGGAGCCTCAGACCATCCATCTCTGTCAGAGGCAAGCATCTCAGAACCACCCCCCCCCCCTCCCTTCTTTCCCTTCCTCTCACTCCAGAGGCTCTGCCTCGGAGGCACGTCAGTGCTAAATGGAGACTTTACACACTATTGACTGGCCTCACAAGTCTCTCCACTGGCCATGTTGGGTAGAGTGGGAAGCAGCGTATCAAATTTTTCTCCCCTGCTTCCCAGGCTGAAGTGTGGATACAGCAGGTAGATGGAGGGATGATTTAAAAAAAAGAGCTGGGGGAGGCTTGATGGTGATAAAATGGGGCTCTGTCTCATAGTTGGACACCAGCAGTGACTTTACAGCGATGAAGCGCACATGTTTGCACACACTGCTGTCACCTTGTGTGAGTCAATTATCGAGGCATTGAACCGCTGTGACAATGTCTGTCCGCGCCTCGATATTTCTTCAAGAGTGTGCAACGCTGCTGGCAAGTTGATCCATAGCTGGCAAGGACAAAAGACTTACAAGGCATTTAAGCAATCTTTATTTTACCTCAACGGGAGAGAGAAGCCTTTATTTGGAGCAGCCTTGTCTTAGAGATAGGTCTTTATTTCTAATTCCCTCCAGTCAAACTGGCGAACACTGAACAAGATCAAACCTTCCTCCACGTTTACCCGTTGTCTTGATGAATTTCATATAATGTAAGTCCATCATTACCTCAAAAGAGTCAAGTTGTACTCACTGCTGATCTGCTTTTAGTTTTTCTTTTTCGCAGAAACTATGTTTATGTTCTGTCACAAGTTGCGGCAATTTTTTGTGCAAGCCCAAAAATAATAACTGAAAATAAAAAGATCATCATTGTTCAAATATTTGAATTACAAGCATTTAAGTTTAGAACCTAAAAGTCGGTCTGAGTTGGAGATTCTGAACCAAAGTTACACAGGCACAACATCATAGAGATGTACATCAAGGCCTGTAGTGGAACATTTTGTGCACAGATAGAAACCAGAGACTCAGGTATAATTTGTCAATGTCGTGAGGAAGAGTCTGGTAGAGACAGGTACAGGCAAAAGAAACCCACAAATGTGACACTGTATTTTCTAAATTTAATCTCAGTCGCATCCTCTTTGCTTTTGTTTTGATCACTGTTTCACTGCTGCCAATTAAACTCAACACTTCCTGCACAGATGCTTCACATTATCAGTCCTCAGGGAGCTCAGGAGCGTTGGTTTTCACTGAATTCATCATGTGAGCTGTAGAGCTTTTTCAATTAATGAATCAATTAATCAAGCATAACGATAGAAACTCCCAAAGGAGCTCTACTGCAGGGGTGCTGGATCTTTAAAACAGATATGTCTATGCAATTGAAAAATCTGTGCACCATGAATTTACAGATATTATATATTACAAGCAGATGTTTTTGTTTTACTTTCAACCATAAGAAGATTGGGTAGTAATCATAAAGAATATGATTCATAGGGATGTACTCTACATGCAGAGAACTGGTTTGTGTATCCTCAGTTCGGACATCAGTGTCTCCTGCTGTGACCGTCTCCCTTGCATTGAGGGAAAGCCTTCATCCGGCTCCCTCTTTGTCCCTCTCCCTCCGCTCCTGCTGTAAGTCCTCTGCCATGAAAGCTAAAGTCCCCTTATTTCCCAAAGGGAGCGGGAATCAAAACCGGCCATTGGTATTCCCAGCACAGACCTGCATCCATCAATCATCTCATCTTACACTGGCTGAGGCTCAAAAGCAGCCATTCTCTTTCTATATGTATTGAAGGAACGCATCTTAGAACAAAAGGCGAGGAGGGCCGATAAATCCCAGAAGATTGAATGACATTAACCTGTTGGAAGAAAGTGGATCCGGCAACACAGGCACTTTCAAAACTCCTGCCTCAACTTGGGCAGAATTAAAAATGAAGATATACTCACTAAAGATTCACTTGTGTGATGGAAGAGGCTTACTGTGTTGATGTTAGACTGAATGTGCGTTGGAGGGAGCTGCATGGGGGAGGATGTGAAGAGAATGATGAATGTCATGGAATGCTTTTAAGATCAGTCTGCACTCTAACAATATGACAGCCTCTTATTACCGCAGAGAGATATCACATGTCTGGACCAATGGGGAGCCTCAAGTGGTGTCATGCTGTGCAGATGTGTTCAAAAATAAAAGTGTTTAGTTCACCATCTCTACACAGTTTTCTTTTCAGCAAAATGCAATATGAATTATATTTCATCCACTCATTTGCTACACAGCTTGTCCTGTCAGGGTTGCAGGGACTGGGTTCGGGGGGGCTGGAGCCAAACCCTGCTGAGACTGAGCGATAGGGGTACACCATGGACAGGTCCATCACAGACTGACATACAAAGACAAACAACCATTCGTGCTCATATTCACATCAACAAGCAATGTATTGTTGCTAATTCACTACTGTACATGCTTCTAGAATGTAGTAGGAAAGAACAAGAGAAAACCCACGGAGACTTGGAAAAAACAGGAAATCTTCAGACAGTTGGCTGTCAAGCTCTAACTCCGAACCCTTTTGGTGTGACTATCACTGCACATCACTAAAGCTGGTTTATGCTCGCCGTTCCTGTCCTTGTGACTAGTTTGTCAAGACAAAGAAGGGCGCACAAGCCTGTGGTAGTGCTCTATACCTTCCACTCTTCAGTTTGTGTCTGTTCGTCTTTGCCAGCAGTGTTGTATTTGTTTTTAGGAGAAGATTGCATCGATTCATTGCGCCTGAAGTGCGAGTATACAAGGGAAAGGCACAGTTGGCAAGAGCAATCACCAATCAGGCATAACCACACACTAATAAGGCAGGACAAGCCTCAGATATATTGCATTATTGTTCTGCAAAGTGCTGAACATATTTATAGCTCATTAAATGAAGATAAAATGACATGCAGTGAACTCAGGCCTTTGGACTCACCAGGGGGTCTGGAGCTGCACGGCTGGATCCCACTTTGACCAGCCGGGGATGCAGCCTGGTGTGGAGGCTCAGCATTTGTTGGTGTCAACAACCAAGAAATTATTTCAACCTGCCACCGGAAAAATAATTATCCCAGTGTAAATTCTACATTCAATGTTTTTGTTGTTGTTGTGAATATTACTGAACAGAAGAATATGTGAGACTCTTTGATTATTAAACTTCACAATAGGTTTATGTGATGGACATCAGTTTAATTATTAATTAAAACGTTGTTTCTGAGAGTGTTTTCCAGGTCCTTTTGGATAGCGGATTGGTCTGGATACTAGATTACGTGATGCCACCAGTGTTACCATTCACACCCGTGCCTTTTGATATCTGATGCATAATCAGTGTATTTACTTTTCATTTTTATTGTCAACTTTATTTATCGAGATTTTATCTGTGCACAGTAAGTTTGTCACAGGTAACATGAGAGGAATTAGCACTAGGATTTTCAAAGTAAAAGACAACTACCAGCACTCAGAACTCCTCAGAGGCTAACCTGGGAATGTGAGGCTCAGGGTTAGTAATCCTTCACACTGAAGTTGTCCTTTTCATACCATGACTTTCTGTTGTGCTGCTGGTTTTTTAACCCCAACCCTAACCCAAGTAAAGTTTTGTTGTGATATCAGCCGGTTTTGTGCCCCTGCCCGTCACAGCTAAAATTGCAGCCTCTTTTAAGGTTTAATTTAATAAGTAAAAAAGGCTTTAACCTGCTAACAAAAACTAAATAAAAATACCTTTCTTTAAATTAAATGAACTATTGAAATGACTCAATAGAACAACACTTTTTACCCACATTAAGCACAGATATTATTTAATTTATAAATAATAATGGGATATAAGTGTACTCTTATGTTAAAAGATTTCTGCAGTTTCAGGACAATTAAAAAAAAACTAGCTGCTTTCAAAATGGCTTGTAGTTTAAGTGAAGTGGTCAACCCCAAATTGTCTCTGACACCTGTGCCCACAGTGTTTGAATGATGTGTGATAGAGAAAGAAAAAGGGCTTTTTACAGGAGCGCTGTATGAATGTGTGTGTAAATGGGCGAATGGGACTAGTGCTGTCAAGTGCTTAGAGTGGTCGACAAGACTGAAAAAGCCCCATATTCAGATACAGTCCATTATCCACGATGCATAAATTCGGATTTAAAGGAACTGAATAATGTGGTACTCACAGGCCTTGATCAAATGCTGCAGCCTGGTCAGTGTGACATGAGAGTCAAAGGGGTAAAGGGTTACTCAGATTCCAGGGTGGACCGCCGATTGACCGGCTGGACCATTTCCCTGGTTCAGCAGTGCCTCTCCTCACCATCTGTCTGAAACCCTCAGTTTCACCTCTTAGCCCCAATAAGTCCCAATCATAGTAACAATGACGTCGGATAATTCGTATCAGTTTGAAATAGAGTCGCATATTGAAAGTCAGGATGAGCCAGGGCACCTTCGATAACAGGATTTAAAGTGCAATTTAAAATTCTTGCCTGGATGAAGTCTATGACTGAAAGACGTGTGCTGACACTTGCTTTCCTGGTGATGGAACCTCTGTCTGGATTTCAGCAAATGAAACACCCACGCAGGTGGCTGATTTCATTGCTCTACTGCTTGGTCATAAAAACGTCTTGTTTGTTTTTAAATTAATTCAATATGCTTCAATTTGAGTTTTTAAAACTAAGCCCCCAAGTTCAGAGTCAGCAATTGAACCACATTGTATCATTTCAAGTAAATGTGCTGAGAGCACATTTACAGCACACAGGGAACTACAGAGAAAAAAACACTAAAAATGTAACTTTCCAAGTAACCCATGTATGGACTGTGTCATAGGGCTGTTGACAGTGGTAAGCAGTTTCACCTGGTTTCCACGTAGTTATCCAGATGCAGTCACAGGTAGCCTGGGTGGTCCAGGGCATCAGGGTGCATGTGTTTATGCATCTATCCCCAGAGCCATAGGATATTTATCATGTTTATTTGAGTATTTATGCTCAGTATTATACGTTGCTCTAGATACACATTTATGGGATGTGAATTGGGATTATGTGGGGGAGCTCTGTGGTTTTAGAGTTGCCGTTGGTGCATATGTATGACAGCGTTCGGGTCATTATGATGAAATTGAATGAAGTCTTGTTCCTTTGAAAGTCAAGGCAAAGACTATAAGCTAGTTCCTCTCCATGAATTAATGACCCATCTCTCTCTACCTCTCCAACCACCTATAGCTCTCAGCCATCGGTCTGACTGACAAGTGAGTGACTGAGGTCGGCTCATCTGCCAGCTTCTATGGAAACCTCCTGACAGAAAGAAAAAAAGCGAAAGCCCATGACAGCTCCAATGTAAGAAAGTTCTGACATCAGCTCATTTATGGTCTCGGCAGTCATGAATAAATGTGTTTTAATCAGTTTTGGAATAATTAGGAACGAGAACAGTGGAAAAGTATACATTGTGGAAGATTTGCAAGGCTGAGTGTTCCCTGATGACACAGGAAGAACAGAGGCCTATGTGCACATATACACTAATGTAACTGTAGACAGCAGAAAGCAGCAATACCGGAGTCGCTACTTATCAGTAGAGAAGTTAAATTTATATCAGGTCGCTCTGATTGATATATACATTAATGTACTATACACAGCTTTATCAAATATGTTCTACATTAGATAACTAACTTACGAAAAAATCACGCATTATCAAATGTTTGACAAACACTGGTAACTAACAACACTTCCTCTACATAAACATGAACTTCCTCTTACGTTTGGAACAAACACTGCCCTCTGGTGCTGGTGTCTACATGACAAATGTTCTGTGCACAGATACAATTGGGATTACTATACTGATCAGTGAGAGATAGATGGAAAAATACTATACAATAATTGATGAATTCCTTTATCCATCTTAAAAGGGGGAAATGGCACTAATGGTGACACAGTGCATTGTAGTGACCAGACCCATTCACCAACCAAAGTTGATAGAAGTTTTTTTCCAAAACAAAGTTGATGATGATGATAATGAAATTGGTGTTGCATATCCCAGAAACCTGTGGTTAAATGATCAAAGAGACTCTTCTGTGCTGGTATGTTTGAGATATTAAAAGAAAACCTTGATTAAGAAATTCACATCATAAAATATCATTACATCATTACAAATACTTCCAGATGGCACTTTGTTTCTTCTTTTACTGAATATGTAATTAAGGCAGAACATCAGTTTCATGCCTCAGCTCTTTACCCAGTCACAGGTATGTTGATATTAGATCCTATTAACAAAAACAGGTGCCTCAGTCTACAGGAGCCAAATGGAACCTCTGCATGACAGAGTTTGACAACGTGGGAATGGGAATATGTTGCCCTTTTAAAACATTTGACAACTGGAAAGAAATATGTAAATTGAATATTTACAAGTTCACAGAGCATAATAACGCTGTTTGGAATCATAAAAGAAAGCGTCTCTGCAAAACCTTCAGGTGTGTCTGGTGTCATTTGTTGAGTCTGCTTGACATCCTGATGGACTCCCCCTCCTGGGATCTGCTCTGTGATCAGGGGATGACCCGCTCCACCTCCTGAGACATTTGTTGTCATTTCCTAAAACAACTAAACTAACAGCCTTGCAACATCTGGTATCGTACACAGACATATATCTTGTCGTGTCTGTGAAAATGTTTCTGCTATGTACATTATGGATTTGCAAATTCTCATTCACACACAGTTAATTTAAAACACTCCCTTATCAAACATTTTGATTGTTTCTTTGAGACAGGGGTGCTCTTCCATATACAACAGACCCTTTTGTATATTTGTACTTGATTTCTCTTTTCTTTATACTTTTTTTTTTTTTTTAATTGTACACCTTTTCATATCCTTCAGATTTCAGCCAATTTTCCGCGAAACAACACTGTAACAGGGAAACACAGTTTTGAGTTATTTGTATTAAAAACTTCACATTACATGAGGCCACTTACAACACCCAGAGAAAGTGACAGATTTAAGCGAGCAGGTGTGGAGTTGTAAGAGGACAAAGGAGATTGGAATTGCTTTTGTTTTTGTCTCAGCTCCAGGTTTTTCTCATGAAATCCTGAAGAAACCATGGCCTGGATGACTGAAATTACAGACAGACACAGAAAAATCAAAATAGAAATCTCTGAAAAAACCCAAAATAAATAAAGTAACAAATACATGATTAAATAGACAAAGAAAGAAAGAAAGAAATAGACTTCTATCAAATGTAACAAATAAAGCACTGTGTTTATGAGCATGAAAGATATTCTTGACCTTGGAAGAAGGCTGTGGAATCCAGTTGAAACATTTTTGCGTTTCGATATCCATATTCAAATAATTTCAACTGTAAGTCATATAACCCAAAAGAGCAAATAAAAGTTAAAACTATTTGAATTAAATGATCTTTTATGGACAAATTAGTGATGATTATTAATCATACTGACAATGATTTTATGGAACGAAGTACAAATTTAAGGGCAGATTCATCAGTTCAGTAATTATTTCATCAACTTTGATTTTTATCATCTCATTTTTTATGTCCATACATCAAAGTCTCCCCTGCTGGCAGTATGCAGAGCGGTGTTATCACTCCATCTCTGACCTTTGAGACGGCAAACAGACACCAGACGCGATGCTCTGAATGAGAAAGGAGGCACTTGCTTTGTTCCAGGGTTGTCAAGTGGCAAAGGAAGAGCTGTTTTGAGCTGAAATAGATGCAAACTGAGAATGGCCGACGTGTCGGCACCAACAACAAAGCAGCGAGCGGCGGCCTCTCCTTCAGCTCACCTCGGGGGGAGAAAGACGGAGAGAGCTGTCAGTGAGTGAATGGTGTCCTTTGCCTCTGCAGTAGTTATTTTATGACTACGCTGACAGTTTGACTGCCTCTCTCATCCCCTCCTGTATCCAGCTTTTCTTGTTGTCTTTAATCAGTGCCCCCCCCCCCCCCCCCCCCCCCCTCGGCCCCGTCGGAGAGGCTGCCAGGACGCCTCACGCTCTGAGCAGCACCACTGAGGCCACTCTTGACAATGACCTCCGTCTCATCCCCTTGCTCTAAAAAAAACGCAGCCTTTCATTCGGCTCTCGGAATGCCTGCTTGCTTGTAAGAACCATATGGCTACCAACGGACGACACGGTGACAAAACAGCCATCTCTGCAGCACAATGCTGATCACATTCAATACCTCCAGAGATCGCAAGTGCACTGGGCTTCTTCGCTTTGATGGCCATCTTAATTAGTGCTTATTTGAGTGAAAATATGTCTGCTGCTGGAGCAGACCTGATAACCAGTCCACAGCGCTGGTGAAGCAAACTGAATCAGTCAGAATTGACAAGCAAAGTCATTTAAGTAATTATTAATCCCATAACAATTTTTTAGACTGTTTATTTTGTTTTTACTGTCTATTATAACTCAATATAACTGATATTGATCAAACCATGCAGATACCTTTGTATTTGTTCACATTTTGGGATATTGTCGATCTCTACCCCGAAAACATAAAGGCGTGTTATCGACAATGGAAGGTTGTTTTGTATTCAAGTAAATGTAACTTGCCTTAATATCTATGTGTGACCTTGAGGATAACATATCTTTATGTTTCTTGATGTTATATTATCAATTTCAAGAAATAATCACCGGACGTAAGTATATTATTTTTTAAATGTCATAATCTGATGTAACCATAATAACCGTATTTCTATATTTGCAATGCTTAAATTCTTATGATGCATTTAATATTGGACAAAGATAACCCAAGTCAACACGAAGTGATGTTTTTAAATAATTTCTTTCATTGAAGGAAAAAATCCAACCCTACCTGAGCCAATGTGAACAAGTTACAGCCCACACAGTTTTTACATCTACCAATGAACCAAATTTGAATGATAATCGGGTTTATTATACTCAGACATGATTAGTGCCATACGTGCTCACTCTAAACACTACTTATATAGAACCTGTCTGAGTATGTCATAGAGGCAAAGGGTCTCGAAGAGAAAAACCCACTTCCACAAGCTGAAGAAATTCAACAACAGATGCAAAACAAAGTCATTAAAATGGAACAGAAAAGGGTTCAAAGTGGGCAATTATATTTCCACATGGCAGATTCAGGTTTGGAATATATCTTTGCCTTCAATGAATGGAGTCATCATTCAAAAGCTGCATTGTGTGTTTATTCATGATGTCTTACTTGTATACTAAAAAGTCGTTTGATGATCTGAAACATGTAAATCAGGAGGTAAGAAAGTATCTTTTCAGTGCAGCGTAAAACCAAACCTATCGTCATGGGGGAAAGTGTGAAAATAAGCAATTTTGGTTTAACCAATACTTTAATCTGGACAGAATTTGAATAGAAAAAAAATCTAATTTTAGAAGTATGTTCCTCCTGGGCTGCCATGCTAATCATCTCATTTTGATCCAGCAAATTACTTTGCCAGATCGATGTCCTTTTTTTTAAACTATCTAGCCACAGTAGATACTGTAATTAGTCAGGCCCGATGGCAAACTGGCCATCTGCAGTAGTGGGAGTTTTCCCGGTGGGCCAGTCGACCTGTAGGCCAGTGATGAGTCCAGCAACACCAATGAGATAAAAACAGATTCCCATGCTGTTTGCAATGGGCCGTCCAGCTGGCTTCACAGAGGTACGCGTGTGTGGGGGGTCAGAAGTTTATTACGTCTCATGAGTCTATCTTTACTTCATGCGCTGAGACATTAACAGGCACATAACGACTGCGCTGTGCAATAACTGCAGCTGAACTAAGCTAACTAATGAAAGTGGAAATGCAGGTGAATGAAAAAATAAAAGTCAGGCTGGTGGACAAAGCTCAGCAGAGAGAGCTCAGGACAGAGTCAAACAAATCCCGTAGATTGATAAATTCAATTATTGTCAGATCAGGACTGATGGGTCAGTATGTGTTTGTTTATGCAATCAGTGTGTAGCTACTTAATAGTACTTGGAATGTGTGTTGGGGTTTTTATTGATCAGGACATTATGACAGGCTGGATTTTTTAAATCCAAGAAATTCTATTCCGTCAGCAATGAACTGTAAAAACACAGATGCATATTGGATCCTTTACAAAAGAATTAGGGACCTTAACTTGAAATGATTGAGAGGTAAATAACCATTAGCATTTCTGTATTGTTTGGTGCACTTAATGGTAATTATTTCGCTTGCATTAGTTTCAGATCTACAACTGAGTCTTGGAGTGCACTTACTGACTGTGCATGTAGTTCACTAGTTCAGTGCCAGTTCTACCCCAGCCTGTTTGGAATGTTCTGTTCTCCTGGCCTGTGTTAATGCTCTGGAGCTACAACATAATTATTCCTTGTCATTAGTGAGTCCTCCTTTAACATTTATACATATTGTTTGTGTGCTGCACCACAAATCAATGAGACACAACAAGCTC
Source organism: Limanda limanda (assembly GCF_963576545.1). Classification (NCBI taxonomy): domain Eukaryota; kingdom Metazoa; phylum Chordata; class Actinopteri; order Pleuronectiformes; family Pleuronectidae; genus Limanda; species Limanda limanda. Next base: position 20,788,489 of record NC_083653.1, read on the forward strand.
CTACAATACATCTAATATCCCCTGTATAACTGTTTATAATGTATTTAGCTCAAGCTCCACCGCCTACAACTGCTTCAGTATTTGTGATCTAATGATGTCATTGAGCTTAATAAATAATAATATAATTGTTCAAACGAGTACTATAACTTTGACTTTTAGTAAGGATATTCTAGAGTAACGCAGCAGGAGATTCTCTGCTCAGACGCGTTCACAACAACAACAACTCAGGCACGACTGAGCCGCGACTGAGCCGTGCCATTCACGCAGGCAGCGTGAGCGATCTCATCTGATTACATGGACGCCAAAATGAAAAGCAAGATGTTCCTCATGAACCTTTGGTTGATTTTCAGTTACGAAGTGATGTAGGCTACTGGTAGGCTATATTCCCCCGATGCCCAAGCCAGGCAAAGCCCATGCTGTGACCTGTCTTCAGCAGTGAAAAGCAATGCTAATGTTTTACTTAGATTTCTATCTCTTCTTTATTATACTGAAAATAGCATGCTAACCAGCTAGCCTCAGGCTGGTCAGCCTTCGTACCACTTTCCAACACGGAGTCACTATTGTGTCCAGTCTATAAAGCAACTTTGGCTGAGGCTCCTCGCAGGGCTGGTTAACAACTGTTAGTGCTAATGGTGGCTATGAAGCAATGGTTTAGCCTAAAAATATCAGCGTAAAAGTAAGATCAAATTTTTCCAGTGTCACAAGTTTCAATTTTTTGTGTATTTTCATCTCTGGGATAAGTAGGCATGGGTCAAGTTTTTGTTCACATTCTATTCAGACTAATAAAGTGAAATGTCTTTCTGTACAAGGACTGATGAATAATCCAGCATCATCATCCAAACATCCAGAGAGACTGGTAGAAGAAGGAGTGGAACATTTGAGCGCTGTGAGATTTTTGTAGCGCAGTTTGCAGAGCAGGCTGAGTGTTATGAATAAATAATGGTCCTGCTGGTGCCAACAGCAGGCATTTCTTAATTTGAAGGGGTGTTTAAGCTCCCAGTTCAGTGGATTTTTACGATGTCACACAACGAAAATCTGAAAGTGGCAGATGAGTCTACTTGCAATACTCTGCCTTGAATTATGCTTAGTAAAAAGCATCATATACACACGCACCCCATCCCCCCTTATCGTTTTTTTTCTCCCCTAGCTCCCTATCTGAATTACAATTTTCTCCCCTTGGAAAATTTCTCTGGTACAGAAATGAAGACATCTTGAACTTCAAACACACTCCTCAGTAAACAAGCGCTGTGGAGAAAGTGTTTCATCTGTGCCTCTGGGATATTATTAAGCCTCCCTGGTAGCTGAGACTGCAGAGGAGTGCAGGATAAGAGCTAGCTCCTGTCTTTCCACCTCCTGTCCCACTGACACGCCGGCTACTGGATTCTGGATAACCGCCCCATCTGACTGCATGTTGCGATGGAAGATATGAGATAGAATAAAAAAGAAATTGTCTCCATTAAACTTCGTAAATACTCCATGATACTGTGTGTGTGAGCAACACTGGGTTTGGTAACATCAGGGCGGCTCTGACCTCTCCTCGACCCCTTGTCTTAACCTGTTCAGGATTAACCGCTGCTGTTTGTCCTCTTTATTGCTGATGAAATAACAGCAGTGAATTTTTTAGTTGACCTCTGATAAGATCTAAATTATTTTAATCTGCTAATCACCCAACTACAACAGTGGCAGAGTGAAAACGTGGCTTTAGAAATGTTCGACAATTTATTAAAAACCCAAAACTGAAATCTCTCACTGAGGACACATTCGCTCCAGACTGTGCTCAGGTGCATCCTGTTTGCTGCAATTATCCTTGATACGTGTCTTTCACTGTCCACATGTGGCAAAATTAATTGATTGGACACAGTTAGGTAAGACACACATCTGTGTCTAAAGTCCCACAACTCACTGTTTGTCAGGACAAAAAAATTGAAAACCAAGGAATTCTACCTATCTTTATTTATATTCATAGATAGATAAACATGTACATTTGAAATGGTCTCGTAAATGATAAACAGTCTATATTTATACAGCACTTTTCTAGTCTTGATGACCATTGAAAGTGTTTTCCATTCACCCATTCATACAGTGCATCTATGTGCTGTACTTTTCTCTATGAAAGGGGCAATTGGGGGTTCTGTATCTTGCCCAAGGCAATTGAAGTGGGGAAGGCTGGGATCGAGCTGCCGACCTTCTGGTTGGAGGACGACCGCTCTGACCCCTGAGCCACAGCCGCCCCCCGGCTGAAACTAGTGCAATCTTGTAAAGCAGTCTCATAATAAATCTTCCCTTCATCCAGGTTATGGTAGGACATGTTCTGTTTCGAGGTGTTGATTGAACTCAATGGGTATTTTGAAGGCTACAAAATGTGCTGCAGTCGAACTGTAATGTATGTGTCACACACACACACACAGGTGTTTTTGTTAAACCATGCATACACTAATCGATTTTACCAAAGTTTTTATTGGATTTCTGAGTCTAGTTGGCCGTCATCAGGCTATTGCACTGTTGAAACAAAGTCACAAGTAAATTTCCCCAAAATCAACATATTTCCCTCATTGCATCTGCACGAAACACACTAGTAGGAAATGTAGTTAATGGCTGGAAGCAACTGCACCGCAAGAAAAGGAAAAAGGAAGATAAGAGCGTTCTTAGTTCTGTTATCACCGTGTAAGACAGACATGGGCAAAGTACGGCCCGCTTTTTAATCCGACCCTGCCGAACTTGTCCAAATAAAAAAAAAAATTTTAAATTATTATTATTATTATTTTTTTTTTTTTTTTTAAACCAACAATTTCGTAGCACTTTAATGGCACATACTGTAAGAACTTTGTAGTTTTGCTTTATTTTTTAAGAAATCGTACTTCTTGATTCTTGTTCTGGGTTTGAACCCTCGTGGTTGAATGCACTAATTGTAAGTCGCTTTGGATAAAAGCGTCAGCTAAATAAAATTTGCCCGGGAGTGTGGTGTATAGGGCTCGAAAGGGCACATGATCTCCCTTCACTTTTTCCCTTTGCCCTGTGAGCCCTTCTGTAAAATGAGAGGATCAAAGAAATGAAAAGTGGACAATGAGTGCAGAGTGTTTAACACGCAGTCGACAACAAAATACTTTTTTAATGTTGTCCAATCGAAGGCTGTATACCTGATATGCCGAGAAACTGTCGCAGTTTTCATCAGCCGTCACTTTGCTACTAAGCATGCTAACTATGCTAGCAAGCAGTCAACGCAAGAACGGGTGGCTGCAGCTCAGAGGTTGGCGACTAATTTACAGACATTTTTTTCACAGACAAACTGCGAATAAGGTGTCATCTACTGAGGCATATTTTTTGGGGGGCATTCTAAATAGCAAAGGCTAGCAAGCCTTTTTCTGAAGGCGGGGTTTTGTTAAATGGCCTTGCAAATAAGTGCTTTGCTACTTGGTAAAGGCCAGGGGTTAATTTGTGCCGGATCATGCCGGAACAGGATCCGGCACCTCTTGGTTTTGGCCTGCCCGTGTTCCGGGACTTATTTGGGCTGATCCGGTACCTCTCGTATAGAAAAAAATATGAATACAGAGCTGACAACTCTCACGCTTTCGGCGTGTGACACACATCCAATTTGTCACGGCAAAAAAAAAAGTGATTTCTTACAAGTGGCCAATACGTCGATCGCGAATGCTGTGTGGGCCGGCGCTGCCACGCCCCCCCCTGACAAGAGCGGCGGCTAAAGACACACCGCCGCTGATGTGACGTTTTGTAATAAATCTCTCATTTGATTTTTGTGTTTGCAACTTGTGCAACAAGTTAATTGAGGAGCTGAAGGTGCTTAACGCAGAGTACTGGCCCGAGGACGCAGGTGCGCTGTATGGAGAGACTGAGGTTGAGTCGCTGTGCCAGCGTTTTAACATTACCACCCCGCGCGCAGTCATACAGGCCTACAGAAAACACAGAGACTCGGATGGAAAAGACATCCCCGATGAACTGATGGAGTGACTTGTTGCTGTCAACAGCATTCCTATTGCGAGTGCTGAATGTGAGCGCGGATTTTCGCAAACTAACTTAATTTGCACTCCCAACCGTACCTCTCTGCTCACATCCACCATATCATCTTTACTCTTCCTAAATCTTGTTGGACCCCCCCCTGGCTAAATTCAATCCAGTCCCGTACGTGAGGTCGTGGGTGGCCAAAGGACACAGAACTGCCACAGACACACGCAGTAAAACCCAACACAGGGAGGAGGAGGAGAATCCGGACATGGTCGTGATGTGGGGTGTTTTGGACTAAATATGATGAGCATACTGTCTATTTATAGGCCGCCGTGCCAATCTTTAACTAATAATAATGGAAGATTTATGTGATTTATTGTAAGCTTTGAACTTTTATTTTTTATGTTTTACAAGTTAGATCTATGTTGAGAAATGAATTGCTGACTGTAAGTCCCACCTGTGTTGATGTGGGCATTTGCCTGTGGTGTATAGCCTAAAATAATTGTCAATTATTGTCATAAAATTTATACCATGGATATTAATTGAAATTAAGGCTTGTAAGTCCCACAGCATTGTCAGTGGGCATTTGCATGTTTTTTTCAGCACCGTTTTCTGTATGCGTTCCGGGACCTGTGCCCGTCTCGTCACCCCTGCGCTGTCATATGTACTTTGCGTTCCGGCACCTTGTGATTTACAAATTAAGCACTGGTAAAGGCCAAATCCTTTCATGTAATGATTTTTCCATGTCATTTATATTAGTTTACAAAAACACTCCATCCATCTGTTCCTGGCCCGGCCCCTCTGTCAAATTTTGGAACCCATTGTGGCCCGCGAGTCAAAAAGTTTGCCCACCCCTGGTGTAAGAAGTGATCAATTAAAATTCATAGTAGCCTCAAACATAGTTTAATTTCATTCTGCAAAATAGCCAAACCAAAATGCCCTTGTCTTCCAATCCACCTGTGTGTCCAAATTCAGACGGCCGGGTTCCTTTTTGAGACAATGACACATATGATCAGCATGTTTCTTCCTTGTTAGTGTTGTTAGCAAACAATCTTCGACTTCCTCTTGAGAAAAACACCAGTCCATAGCTGGTCTGAAGGAGCCGAGGCAACATAATGTGTGAAGGCCAATTTATGCTTTTGCGTATTTTGTAAAACGGACAGATAAGACCGCCCTATCCGTCGTGGAACGCCCTCTCCGAGCGCCTCGGAGAGCTTTACGTACACGTCTGATTTTTCTAACTCTTCGTCTTCATGTTGGAGACCCAACGGACAGCTCTTGGCTGTGATTGGTCCGCGAACGTCATCATTTCTGTACGGCGTCATTTCCGTACGGCGTCATTTCCGGACCTCAAACTTCCTGTTTCCTTCCCTGTGTCACATCAAACCCAATCACAACTATGATTCTACGATTAATGTGACGTGTGTGTTGAGCCAGCGGAGTTGTCCGGCTGACGGTGGCTCGTTAGAGCACTGACGGCATGTGTGCACGGTCACATGCGCTTATAACGATCCTTCAAAACGGCGCTAGCAGGCTAGGCTAGCGGGCTAGCCACCATGCTAACTGCGGTGGTAACAGTGCAAGAACCCGCCGTCACGACTTTAATTCCACTTCTATCATGACACTGTTTCTATAATATCGTCAGGTTAGAAGCAAACACTGGGTAGTAGTTAGTGTCGGGAGTCCTGCTGACTGTGTGTGGAAGCTGGGGGGAAAGCTAGCTGGGAGGGGAGCTAGCTAGCTCCGTGTAGCCTCAAGCAGATTCAAGCTGTGGAATCAGCAACACAGTTCGGAAACAAGACCGGGGAACTGCTGCGCTAAGAAACGATAACATCAGCATCTTGACCCGCTGGGTGTCACTTTATTTAGTTCTGTTAGTTGCCATGGTTCAGTGTGTGGGAGACAAGCTAACAGATGTAAACAGAGACACGTGGACTTCTTCTTCCCAAATGGGGGTAGGCTTCTCTGAGCTCTTCTTCCGTTGCGCCACCTATGGGTTTGGCGGTGAATTTTTTTCGACGTACACTGGTCTGAGAAGTAAAAATCAAAAAGACTCTTCGCCCCCTGTGGAGCCCTCTCCGAGAAACGGAGAACGTAGAAGCATACTGGAGCCTTGAGAGCTTCGGCTTTGCTTCTCAGACGATTTAGTCATACAGGGTAAAGTAAAATTCTACAGTTCCAACATTGCTGTGTAGGTCGTGCTTTAGCTGCAGTGTGTATTTATATCAAATATCCATTGCAATCACAAGTGTTTGAATATGCCAACAATCTTCCCTGCAGCTTCTGGCCCACTGAATCAGTGCGTCCTCTGTGATGAGACAAGCAGCTCATCTATAAATGATTCAGAATGTGATGTGGCACCTAAGTGGTTTGATCTACCTCGGTGCATTATGGCAGCGTTTGTGTGACTGAGAGCGAAGAAGGAGGGAACGCTTAAGACATTTGTCGCCCCAGATATTTATTTTCACACTGTCGGCTTGTAAATCGGGACTCGAAAAAGCAATTCAAAGAAACTGTTAATAATGGATGGTGAAAATGGAAAATGCCCAGAGCGTGACCGATATGATTTCGAGACTTACCAGGGAGTACAGTATGGGCCTGACATGGCCAATTATTCATCCAGCAACAAAGATCAAAAATTCCTCTTGTTGTCCCATACTAGTAAATTTGTGTGAAAGCGACTCCCTGCATTGCACGAAGCACTGTACCAGCTCAGGACAGCTTCATTAAGAGCTTATCATCATTATTAGCCATGATATCGATGCCTGTGCTGCTGTCTATCAGGTCCCAGTGTTAAAGCGTCAGAGATGCCTGTTCTGCTTATCCCTAACGACTACATCATTGATTGTAGCTGCTTGCTATCCATTAGATTAATGAATGGGAACAGGAGACAGCGAGTGGGGGACATGGTGGATTTTGCGAGGGGGGGGGGGGAAGGGCTCTAACAGAGACACACAAGCCGCGTAATGTTTTGCTTTAACACATCTGTGAATGTGTTCATGTTTGCAGCGCAACAGATGTCACACTCCGAGTCCTCCTGTCAGTAGAATATCTTCATTAGGAGTTTCAAAGGCAAGCCCCTCTGGCAAAGCACAAACAGCCAGCAGCACTAGAGGAGTGTGGATTAAACAAGTTCACCCCCTGTTCCCTCGCATCATATTAGCATATCCTCTATTATTCATGCAGTACCCAGTTCAGAAATTGCCCTTTTTAAATAGTTTTAGGGAATGGATGTGTCCTGTGCAGGTGTGTGAACTTACTGAATGAAATATTTGACGTGTTCCAGGGGAATCAATGGATTGTTTTTATTTACAGAGGTGTTTATGTGAAAAATTGAATATATTCAAAGACGCAAATACATTCTTGTGATATGTAAAGCACCAGTGTTCCAAACCCGTCAATGCTGAAGGAAGTCTTGCCTATACAGGCAAAGCACTGGAATCAATGGCTCCCTATAGAATATACTTGGGATTTTACACCCTCCTATACTTAAAATGTGCATGTGTAAACACATGCTGAGATATGTGTGTGTGTGTGTGTGTGTGTGTGCTGTTTTATTCAATAAGAAAAAGGAGGCGGCGAGATTACTTTGAAGTGAGGGAGATTAGATCTTTAAAGGAACAAGACTAAAGGGTTACAGTGTCGCTAGCACCCCCTGCAGGCTTAAATGTTTACCTCTTACACCTTGTTTGATGAAGGCAACAACATACTATTCTTTATCCAAATTTTCCGCTGTCTGAATTCTTCCAGATAGCAGAGCTTAAAATGGAGTTTATCCTGGGGGTGGCCCTGGAAGAAAGTCAGTGTGATCATTATCTTCTTTGGAGCATGAATATGAGCAAAAACCTTAATGGCAAATTGACTAGAGGCATTTTGCCCTGTGAGTGGCCCACGAGGAAATGCTCAGAGTGCTCTCTGGGGTGATGAATCTGCTTCATCTAAGCATTAATTGATTTTAATTCTTCTCCCCAAGCCTTGTTTTGCTCAGCTAATAAATTCAAAGGGGGTCACCAAAACACAGTGGTTGGTGTCAGTGTGCTGCTGGGACACTAGCCTGAGGGTGACCAATATCAACAGGCATCTCCAACCTCATAACAAGATACTAAGAGTGACTGCGTGTCACACAGAATGTTACAGGGCACTTAGCCTTCACTATTTATTACTATCATTATTACACACTCAGAGCAGTTTAGTGTTTACTTCCTTTGTTGCCACTGACGTCTTTAGTGTCTATACTTTCCCTCTTAACAAGTCTGGATGGAAACGTTGGTTGAACCTGAATGTCTTATACGTGAAATTTGCCGTATGAAGCAGCTACATTTCCAAAGTCTTGAATTATGTCAACAGAACACATTTCTTGATATAATCTTGTTTAATGGAGACATAATATACTGATTACCAGGTTCATACTTCTAATTTGGGTTAAAGCTTGAAATCTTGTAATGTTTATTGACCCAATGCTGCAGCTCCTCCCCTCAGCCACTGTGTGATCACTTGGTTTTAGCTTCTTTCTCTTTAAGTCCTCCCTTCCAATGAGCCTAGTCTGCTCTGATTGGCCTGCTGGCCTACTCTGTTCTGATTGGTCAAATGCCTTCAGCATGTGGACATGTTGGCCTCTGCTCTCACTTCACCTGGTTTCGTTAGATGGCGTTCCAAACTAGTAGCTAGGTGTGCATATTGGCCCGGCTACCGACAAGGCTTTTGAGGAGCTTCAGGAGCAAAACACTGATCACAAAAACTGAAATATGATAATATGTCCCCTTTAAAATGTGCAGGGAGATCTTTATCTTTGACATTGAGCCTACTTCTTACTTAGGATCGGAGGTGCCAAGTTTGTGCTTTATCATTATTAATCAAGACTTTTGATTGGTTAAGACTTACTAAGACTTTTATTGCCAATAATTAGTCCGGGTCTTTGAGATAATTTTTTTCCAAAATGTCAGACTTTCCTTTGTTTTTTTAAAATCGACTTCAATCCAGTTGATCACATTCCCAATGCAGTCATCCAGTTTGGGTTGGATTTATATACAGACCATGCTGAATCAACAATGCTGTCATTTACCTTCGCATCTTTAGATGGATGATATTTTCCCAACTCAAACAACCCACTGGAACTGAGGATCAAAGCATGACTGTGATTGTGGCACGTCATAATATCTGCAGCTACTTGGCTCACTTGACTTGCCTTGACACATCTCCTTTTCATGTGTGCCTGCTGTGTCATACAGCATATTACAGTGTCTTCTGCTCGATGTTTCCTCCTTCCTTGGCTGCCACATTTTTTGCAAATGTGAAAATATGTTTGAGTTTCCTCCCCATTCACTATGTAGCCCAGATGTGACTGCTGAGGGTAAGAGCTGTCCTTCATTTTGTGTTCACACTCCACGATCCAGTTTCACATAAGTTCATGTTGCCAAACTTGTCAGTATGAATTCACTTAGAATCACTTAGAGAATATGAAAGTGTGCAGGCGTAGGCAATACCAAAGATAAAAGTGAAAACAATTCTAAGAAAGTCAATTTGTTAAAATTTGAAATAGAGTAATATGCCATATGTAGAATGGTCTTAGTTATATAATTAATAGAGAGATAAATACAATTCAACTAAATGCCCAGCTTAAAAGGAAGGTCATGAGTTGCCTTTACAAATATCTACAGGGAGGCTGTGTATTTGTAACAGGCCGCTCCCTGAGTGTCCTATTGGGTTTATAAGGTAAATTCAAATCTGATGAATTACTAGGACCAAGGAGAGCCTCATAAGAAAATGTAAAAATGAAATTCTGAAAAAGACAGGAAGCAGTGCAGGGAATTTGAGACATTTTGGTAAAAACTAATCATGTCAGCCAAGTGGTTGAGTAAGAAGAAGGGTCGGAATCAACGATGTCAGTAGATCTGTCCTCTGGGAAATAAAGATATGTCTGTTAAATTATTTTTAGTGTATTTTTTAGTCTAGGCCAAAAAGGTACCCTGACAAACTGTCATTGCTATCCCTAGCGCCCTCTGTGATTAAAATATTTAGCGCACTGAACAGCATCAGGACAATTGTATACTTATTTTATTTGCTCTTGTTGTCAGCTTTTATGATTCCCATAAAATTCTTGTCAGAGTTCAATACAGGGAACATGACTGGTCATAATTTCCTTTGGTGGTCCCATAATTCATCGGTAAGAGCCAGGAGTTGGTGTCAAGTGTATTTTGAATACTCCCAAGAGTTGTGATTGATGTTCATAAAGGGAGACTCATATTCCAATCTTACAAAGAAGTATTGTACATTACAAGAACGTCACAGCAAAATGACTCCTGATGCACATGAGACATTACAAGTTGATGATACATTGTATAATACACAATAATATGTGAGGATGGATTTCCCCATTTATAGTCTGTGCCAGGCAGCTGTCTTCAGTTGTGTGTTACCTCATTCCTCCTTTAAAACCTTTTGGCCGCGTCAGACCGCCGCTAATCTGTCTGCTCAATTAGTCAGCACCATCCTCCGCCTTGATGGCTGGGGCTCTGCCAAGCCTAATTATATAAGCTTCATTTTCGAGGCTCATGTCAAGGAGCTTGTCATCTTTTTGCTCTTTGCTCACAGAACAATTTCATCATTCTTTCAGGGAGGAGACCCTGTGGATATCCAAATAAAAAAAACTACAGGAACAAACCATTGCATCGAGTCCTTCCTCAGTGACTGCAGAGTATGCGACATGTGGTATTGCATTTGGTAATTCAACTCTAAGGTGCATTTGCATTAACTGTAAGTCATGTTGAATAAGTGCTTCAGGTAACTGCACAATCTCCAATGCAATACAGACTGGATCAGGGTTTAGAGGTCAGTTGCAAACCTGTGTGATTAAACAGCATACTCAAGAATTTGGCTTGATATTTAAATGGCATAGCTATCTATTCTGCTGACATATACTTTTAGACACATTGCACAATTGTACAGGATGGGGAATGGCCTTTACCAGCCATCACCCAAAAAAAAGACTGGTCTGTTTTCTACTTGAAATGATACGTATAATTCAAGAATCCATGTTGGACACTGAAGAGTTCTATTTTATGCGTGGTACATATTTGCACCACATCTTTTTCTTGCACGTCAATCTGCTACCACTTGACGATTGTCCTAACAAGAGTAGAACAAATGCACACGTGAATGAGTGACAGAATAAAGCTTAACTTATGCATCCACCATTTTAGCTAATCCCTGTTAGCCCGTGGCAGCGTTTGAATCACTAAAACATTGTCAGCCATTTAATCAGTCTTCAAATCTAATATAAACTGGTATGAATGATTCTGAGACGATCTGCTGTCCACAGCTGCTTTATACTGTGTATGAAAAGCTGCTTCTTTAGTTCATTAAATGCCTGCAGCGACCTGAAGGGAGCAGAAGTCTTACTGTACGTTAATAAATCTGCAACCTCTGGTTCGAGAAGTGCCACGCCAAGAGTGCAGTGCCATTACGTCCACTTACCTTTATTAAATCATGCACAAATGACTCCAGGCTGCTACTAAGTAACGACATGCATTACTACACACATCAGACGGATCCGTTGTGACTTGGTATTCTGCCATTTAAGTGGGAGATGTTGGATTACAGTAGATCATCAATCCTGTGCGTCATTGCTTCCATTCCGAGGTTCTTTTTTTTTACGCCATTTGCATTTCATATCAATTGACCAAATGCATTTAGCTGCAGAGGCTGATTTGTCACATTTTACAGTATGATGTGAACACATTATGTAACGACATACTGTAGAAATAAAATTTGATGACATCAGATTGATGTGGTTATATGCTTCATCAAGATTGCACAACTTAAGCCTGTGGTGTCTCCCTCTTCTGACAGTTGGAGTAATGAAAGGCACTTTGGATGTATAATGACAACGTTTTTCCTCACCATGGATCCCTTTCTTTTTTAGACTCTCAGCCATCTGCTGAATGCAACTTGTTGTTATTATTTGGAGCATCCATAAACTTTTTGGGATGTTTCCCGGGTTTTCCTGCCAAACTCATAGCTACTGTAGCCTTCTCCATGTCCGTCACTACAGTTGCATCCTCTTTGGCTCATTTTTAAAAAAAAGTCCTGCTCCAGCTTTGAATAAAACCCAACACCATCTGCCCCTATTGGTAGTGTTTTATGTTAAATAATCATCATCATCATCTTTTCTGCACCATCCAGACAACAATATCATTGTTGAGCTACAGTTGTTGAGTGTTTCTGTGACTGGCCGAGCTATTTCAGAGCGATGACACCAGCAGTGTCTGTGCCTAATATTGAATGTATTAACCACCTAACGTTTCGAGTTATTATAAGTCAGCTAGCCTTGTAGTACCAAGTAGGCTACTGCTGCACCCAATGCAGTGTTGTGCATGAACTCAGGGTGCTCATGTTTTTTGTGAATTCAAATTTTGAGTGAAGATCCCCTATGAAATAATGCAGTTGTAGCTCAAAACGTCTAGCAATCCATAGAACAACATCTGAACAGTATATGTCTCACATTTTATTTAAATAATATGAAGCAGCACAAAGTTAGAGAGGTTTTAGAATTGACCGCCAGTAAACCGGGAAACGACCAACAACACTAGGGGGCAGTTTGCACTGTGGACATTGGATTGGCGGTCATGTGCTAAAACAACAAAACATCAGAGGTAAGACATGACCTATGTTTGTCACTCTTTCCAGGCTGCTAGGTCAGTGAGTGTTGGTCGTAAGATAAGAACGATGCCATTGGAAGCTGCGGCGTCTCGGATCGTCTCTCGGCTTTGTGGACATGTTTAGTTTATGTGTTTTGTCGACATGCCATCGGTGTCAGTTACGTACCCCAGTGATCACTTTTCCTGTAGTCCAACCAGAAGGATGACAGTTGTGGTTTTCAGTTAATATGTGTGGTTTTCCCTGGTGAAAAAAGAACAACAGAAATGAGCCATGCTTCATGAGGCAACATGTTTTCAGGACTCTAATGAGATCAGTGGTGGGGCTGTGGGTTTGTGTCACCCAGGGTGGCCACAGGTTAGTCTAGCTGTCATTTTGTTCAGGGCACTCTGAAATTACTCCTGAAATTACTCTGGAGCAGAGCGACTACTGACAACACAATACATCATCATGAATGATTGACACAAAAGCACTGCAAATCAACCTGTTTGAAAATTTGAATCTCTAAGTGCGCTTTCAAATCACAGTGTCCACAGGAGAAGAGGGTACAGCATGTTGAAATGTCTGGCCTGTGATCAGAAGAGAAATGGTTTTAAAAAGGTGAGAAAAACAAACCTTTGGATTAAAAATGCGCATAAAATGTATATACCAAAAACTTTTACTTCAACTTAACTTCTACTGAAGACAAAATGTATATATTTATAGTAAAGATAGTTCTATTTTAGTGGGATATTTTGGTGTTCTTTCCACCCCTGACAGTAAGTATTGTGAAATGAGATGCTGACACAGCACAGTGTGTTTCACGGTTGTGCTGAAGCACTCCCACTGGAGTTAAGGCTCCAGGAGAAGACGGGGAGAGAGCGAGAGAGAGAGAAAGAGAGAGAGAGAGGTATTGATTTGAATTGCGAGGGGGACAGGGAGGTGGCAGCCTGAGAAAAGTGAGCAAACAGAGGTGGAGAGGTGCTCAGCTGGTGATGTGCCCAAACGGGAAGGAAGTGATTGGATAAGTGGATTTGATCAACATTCCTGCTGTGGAGGCTGAGTGGTTTCCAAGTGTTGTGCATTAAAAGTTGTTAAAGTGAGTGACAAACAAACGATAGGATGTAATATCTTAAACTTTTATGATGAACTTGGCCATGAGTAAAAACATACACACACAATTATTAGTCTCCAGCATTCAGTGTTAAAGTTTGCATTAGCTCCGTAGAGGATTTCCAGCATTTGGCCTTCCCCCAGCTCGACTCCTTCCTGATTCTACTCTCTTACTGCTTTAAAGTTGAACACAGTTCTTGTTAAGTTTTCACCTTTAGAGAGCGATTGTACTAAGTTCCCTTCCATTCAAAACAGCACGGACAAACTAGATAATAGTAATAGTAATAGTCCAAACTTTAGACTTGATGTAGTAAATCTGTACCGTCGGGTAGTCAGATCTCTGAGTTGATGTCTTCCTATATCATTTGTGTTCCAGGCCAATGTATGACCTCAGCATTAGACAAATTAATTACAACCAGGGTTGAGTCAGATCCTTTTGAAATGTAGTAATTTACTATTTACGTGCCATCTGTTGTGATTTAAAAAAATAATTTGTAAGGAAATGTTATCTAATCTGACTACTACCATACCATAAACCATTACAAATTTCCCTTAATACATCTCAAAAATGTTCATTGCAAATAAAATGCACTTGTTGTATCCATCACTCCTACGTTAGCTAATGAGCTTATCCATGGCTGACACAAATGGCAGCACTGGGTTCATAGTGGTTGAAAGAACATTAATTATTGAGCAAAAGAAAAAACAAGACGTAATTTATATCTAATTGTCACTTTTTGTAATCAGATCTTTTATTTCGTAATTTGATCATATAATCCTGATTGAATGGAAAAGATGTTCATGAACAGGAACAAGGACATCCCGGGATGGGTCTTCATGTCATTTGTCTTTTTTAATATTATCATTATAATTATCTTATAGGAATTAAATTTGAACATGTTTGTTTCTATATTGTTTGTAAAACTAGTTGAGCTGCATTTTCTTGTATGAAACATTCGATACAAATAAAGTTATATATAATAAGAATGCCCTAAATTGTTTATTTGGACTCTGATGGGTTGGTTTCTTCAGCCTGATAATGGCAGCTGCCACAGTTGCATTGACACCTCTTTGGATCGATCGCACATTGACACTTCTCTTGAACAGTTTAACCAATTGGAAACAGCTGCACCCTGTTTATCTCCTTAAGTAACAATGGAAAAGCCAATGCACTGACTGGACCTGACTGACTGTATTCCCTGTGTAGTACAGTATGTGTGCACAGAGTAAAATGGAAGTGGACTCAACACAGCTTGGCTGAGCTGGTGAGTTCTGCCAAAATGCTGCTGTCACAGTTGCAGGTTGATCAAAGTGCATCTTCCAGGACTTGACAGTTGATCTGCTGGAGTCCGATTTCCAAGGGCACAAGTTTGAACTCAGTGTACTCTGTACTGAGTGGAGCAGGTGGTTTAACCTCCCATGTACCAGCACTATGTATCATATGGACAGTTTAAAAAAGGGTATCTCACTGCTGAATCACACATTGTATGAATACAAAATCTAAAACAATGTTCGTCACATATTCCCAGATCTTTCTTATAGTTTTTGCTCACCAGGGGCCGAAAAACCAGTACAGTGCTGCTTTAACTGTGATGTTAGATAATGAGAAGATTAATCATCTGCGAGAAAGATCAGGCCCAGTGCACCTGTCTCTGGAGGAAGTGGAGCCGTGGAGGGGCTATAAAGAGAATGCTGGATTCTACAGGGGGCTCTGAGCACTCTCTGTGCTCTCCTAGTGCAAGTAGATGGAGACTGGGAAAGAGATACTTCTCCATCCAGGCGATGCAACAAAAGAGTCCTGAGACCCGTCCACCACTCAAAAGGCGCGTTGAGAGAAACCAATATCATTACTGGCAATGCCAAAGTATGTGTGATGAAAAGGCCAGCCAGTGAATGGAGCCCGATGGGTTTTCACTGAGGTCAAGAGGGGCAGCACTGTTACTACGCCGGCGGACTGCAGATGGTGGCGTCTCTTTGTTTTAGCCAGACTCTCATAACATTGTGTGGATGGGCGCTCTCGTTTCTTCAAAGCTGTTTGCCTGCATGAATGAATATCTGGCTGGGAATCGCCTCGTTTGAAAGCGGTCCACTTACAGACCATATGTTCCCACATGAAGTGTAACATGGCTTTGGATTCTAGTTAACAATTTAGCAATGGAGACAGTATCTCTCAGTTGTTTGGTTTTTCAAATGTATCTCATGTGATCATTGAGGGCTGACGCCGGCAGAAACATCAACCAATGACGCCATTGTCGGCGGAATTATAAACAACGATGTCATGTTGTTTCTACCTAGCACAAAATAGCAACATAGACATGGGAACAAAATACGGCCATGTTAATGTTGCAACGGTGAGTCAGATCAACATAGCTCTGCAGAAATCATTCCTTTTCACATGTCTAATGTGTACAACTAGAATGACACTCAGAGTGCAAACCTCCACCAAGGCCAGTCAAATTCAGTCAAGCTGCACCGATTTGCAAACATGCCAGATTTTTTTTCTCATGATCAATGATCTATTCCCTCGTAAAACTGAAAAAAAAAAAAAAACGAAAGTGGGATCCGGATCCACATTAGAACGTAGTGGATTCTTTCCTGACCCGTATTACACCCTTCCACCAAGTTCCGTAGTAATCCGTCCTGTAGTTGTTTGTGCAATCTTTCTTACGAACAAACAAGCCAACAAACACACAGACAGAGGTGAAAATAGAACCTCCTTTGCGGAGGTAAGTGAAGCCCATCAGCATTGATATGGAGTCTCCAGAAACCTACTAGCTCTGGTTGGGTGCTCGCCAACTCCTGAGAACAAAATACCTGGCTGCTTCCAAATGTATTTGGTTTATTATGTTACACTTGTGGATAAATCCAACAATGACCCCTTTAGAACTCAAACAGGTCAAATTGTATATCAGGGGGGAGACTGCCAGCCATGTTCATTGGATCCTAATCACTATATTAACTTCTCTCTCCTCATCGTGGTGTGAAGAGTGGCCCTCACTCCTCGGACTGTCAACCCTGACGCACTTAGAGTCACTGTTCTATTACTGCCCTCAAACAAACCGGTTATAACAGCAAACGCACTGTGAGTCACACAAAGTCTCTGGCAGACAGAACTTTCTTTTGAAAGGAAGATCAAAGCTGCGGCGGCAGCGACGGGCCTGGCGGTGCACAGAATATTCATGAATATGAGACATCTGTCAGCTACTAGACAGCGTTGCGGGCGGGGAGGGAGGGAGGTGACATTTGTCTCCCAACAATGAGGGATGGGCTTCAAATAGGGAAGTAAGTAAACACACCGAGAGCAAATGCACGAATTCTTCACGTCGGCTCAGAGGTTGTTTTGTCTTATCAGGAGTTGAAAACAAAAACATGGACTGCGAGGCTTCTGTGTTCCAGCTCCTTTGCATTCTATGAATCATGACAGTTTTGCATAATACCTATTTCTCTGTGCGATTGTATCATTATTTATATGACCTCTTTTTTCAAAAATGTTCTCCATGAGTCTGCAGAACGCCGTCCTTCCTTTAGGCACTGTGAGTTGAATTTAAAGTCACAGGCAATGTCATCATGGATTAAATTTTCATATTAATAAAGACCTCTTGCACGGTGTCCTCAGCTGTAATAGGGAACAGAGGGTGAACAGCACAGGAGAAGAGGAAATAACAACAACAATCACACGCTCCGGTTACCATGGCACTTTGCTCTGAGGTTCCTGGTCTGTAATTTATAGAGGAAGGTGGTCAGAGGAAGCGATGATGCTAAAAAAGTGAAACACACACCTGCTGGGAGGCTGCTGGCCTCGGGATGCCAGCAGGTCTGAGGAGGTCACATCTGGAGCAGAATGACATCCAGCAGTGGCCAACCTATTCCAAACACCTGTGATAGTATGAGAGGAGAAATGTCAGCAAAATGGAACAGTATCATTTTTCATTTTCATTTTTCCCTTCCTCTTGGGTACCCAGCCGTGATGTGCAGAGCACATTGATGTGGGCGCATTATTGAGGCGAGGTGGAGTGGATGCACAGTGGATGCTATTTTATTTTTGGAATGTTCATATCTCTAAATAGGAGAAATAAATTCCTTTGGGTCACTGATGGGCGGATAGGATGACGTCAGAGCCATTCCGCCTCTAATACCTATTTTACAATATCGTCAAGTATGTGCTGGTTTTTAACGATGATTATAAGCTTATTGGGGATGAAGAGTAACCTAGTGTGAAATGTAGAAAATGTCATATCATCATGTCTGTTTGAGCTGATTCCTTTATGTGAAGGGGGTAAACTGCACTGTACAAAAGATGTTGTCATGAGAAGAAAATAAAAAAGTGGCTCTCATACTAAAATTTCATTAAAAATCTAATAATAAAATAGGCCTTTTTAAAAGCTGTTTATTAATAATAGATCATATGACTTTGGACACTATTTGAACATTCTTTGTATATTTCATGAGTAACTGTTTTTGACATGCAGGGTTATTGCCTGTTTTTCCTGTGAACAGCCCTGTGCAGTACACAGAATTAGTCGAGCCAACGTGACTGACCCGATCCAAGTATAATCAAAATAATGTTGTCAGTTATTCAGCCCCTGGACCAGATTATCTGTTTGTGTAACAGGCATCACGCCCGTATATGTGTATATTGCTATCTTGAAAATGCCTTTTTTTTAAATAAGCGAAATATTTAACCTTTAATAACTTATTTTTACAGGAAAGCATTTCTAACATGCTACTTGTAATTATTTTCATTACAACATTCGTTGTTATAGAGTTCGCCATCTCTCTCTTTTCTATTCCCTCTTTGCCACCCACCTCCTCTATTCCCCATTTTACTCCGCTCAATAAAGTTATTAGGGTTATTATTATTATTATTATTATTACAGACCAGTTTTTCATGGGTAAAAAGAATAAACACTTTTCACTGGCCCAAGATAACAATGCACCTGACTCATTTCAAGACCAACAGGGTTACTCAAAGGTTGCAAGTGAATTTTCTATTCAAACAATGTAGATACTTGCCGGGAGGACAACAACTGGGTCAGTCTTAAACTAGCCAAGACAGAGATTGGCAACGTTTTGCAAGATAAAGCCCAGTTTGTAAATGCAAAGAGATTGTTCCTGGTGATGTGATGATAACCAAACGTTTACACTGTACAGTACATGTAAGAGTCACCCAGCTTTGTGCCTCCCCTTCCCCTCAGCTCCGTGCTGAGTTTAAGCATCTTTTATCTTATTGTTTCATTTGGAATGGCAGTAATAAACTAATGAGAATTTTTTGTAAATCCCTTGTACTATCACAGTAAAGTCAGACTGTTTTTAAAGAATACAGGTCATATATGGTAATTCACTAATTTTCATAAAAACACTATGATTCCAAACCTCATTCGAACAAAAAATGCAGTAATTAAAAAAATATTTTACAATTAAATACATGTCATGCATAATCGGTGTATCTAAAGCCTGATATATTGTATAACGAGGATGCAAAACACCATTGTCAGTTGAGTGTATTTAGTAAATACACTAAAACAACATGTCTGCATTAAAGTGATAAAGCCTCCACAAACCATAGTAATTATCACAGCATTGTATGAAAACTATGTTCCTTCATTATCACAAACACACACTCATTTATTTTGACTCCCACACACATCCTTGCTGTCACTAACACTCACAGGAGCACCGAATGTATATTAATCATCAGGTGTAAATAGTTCCTACTAACAGTAACATTGCCTGGAAATTATCTGATTTAAAATAGAAGTGAGAGATTGAGAAACAGACTAATATATTTTTACAGGCATTAAAACATTTGTTTTAGTTTTGCTCCAGCCATTTTTTCCCTGCAGAAAATAAACTGATTAATAGATCAAACCCCCTCATAAGCTGCCATATGGCAGAGCCCGTAGCCCGGCTGGTGGACGCTCAGTCTGCCTGTCTTCTGTTTCATGAACCCCTCTGTGTTGTTTCACAGTTGTTGACGTGCGCCTTTGACGTTGTTTCGCGTTCCCTGTCAGAGTAATTGATGGTGACAGTACCAAGAGACTTTGAGACCAAACAAAATTTCACAGCAAAGAAGCGGTTGCCAAACTGCCTTGTCACGTTGTAAATATTTCATCGGCTCTATACAAACAGCATGACATGGGGGCACACAGCACTCTGTTGTTAATTAGTCCCAATTAGAATTTCTGATGAAGTAAACAATAAGCATGAAATGAGTTTTCCCAAACCTTTGCATCCCAACATATGTGTCTCAGCTGAGCTATGTTTAGCGCCTACTGTCAGTAAAGCAAACACTTCTCCAACGAATGCTGTAAAGGTGTGGGGGTGATGATGAGGAGAGACTCAATCAACCTTTCTCCTCATGGCAAGATGGCTGCATTTATAGGCAACACCGGTCACTCTTCTTTCGGCATTCACTCGTCTAAAGCCTAGCTCACGCCTAGATCAGTTCAGACAGAATAATGTGTTCTGAGCCGCTCTCTAATCTGTGATGTCGTCTGAAGTGTTTCACGTCCTGCTGCTAGTGTACGACCCCCTGAAACGAGTTAGTCGTGTTGTAGAAACCAAAAAAAGCCTGCATAGCTCCTGATCACAACACAAGTCGTTTAGCGTGTACGACGCAGCAATCAGGCGACTTTGAAAGTCGCACAGTGTGAACTTCTACTTGTGATATATTTACAAACAATTATTGCACATAAACCTCCCACCTGGTTGGTCCTCTCCCTCTGTTTGTGCACAATTCACCCTGTACTTGGCGCCAAAATACACCAAAAGGGCAAAGTGAACAGAGTTTTGTCTTTTCTGCTCCGTCTCTCTCTCTTTTTCACCAAAATCACCAGTTTGCTGTTGCATCAAAATAACAATTACCCAAGTAATTCACAAGAGGCCTCAGCCGAGTACATCCATGAAGAGTTTGGGGGGGCTTGGCCTCCCTGAGCGTCTTCTTGGCGCTGCCTGTAACTCAGAGTGTACTAAACTCCTGTTTAAACACTGTGCGTTACAGTGTGGATCCTAACCCGAAGAACGGTGGCTCTTTAATTCCGTCTCTGCACTTTCCTGCTTCTTATTCCCTCATTGGACGGATGTATATGCATGAGGAAGCGTTGCATCAACCTCAGCGGCAAAATTACCCATAGAGGACTAAGGTCTTATATGACAGGTCACCTATCACATTTGTATTCATGAGCAAGTTAAATGAATGAATAAATGCATAACAAGAATCCGCTAAATTGTTGCATAAATGTCAAAGGATGCATGTGGCACCGAAGCTTTGTGATTTCAATTTGCTAGAGAGGGTGAGCGCTGATTGGCTGTGGAATGGTGTGAATAAAAGAAAAAAAAAGAAACCTACATATCCAAGAAAAATGCTCCTTGCTCTGTGGGCTACGGCTGGGCTAAAAGATATTATTAGTTGCTTGTGAAACCAACCTGATGAATGTAAAGAGCATGAAAGGGTCTTTGGAGCAGACTTGTGCAGGGTCCTGACTATCTAGGGAGCAGTGGGATATTGTACACACACTATACTGTTATTTGGTGTGTTATCTCCCTCTTTGATTCTTTGTGTCTGCTGGGATGGAGACATAAGAGCTATGTGGACCATTCCAAAGCAATCTGCTCCAACAAAATGGCTCTGTTTGTGTACACGCTTATCACCGAGCCAGGCAGCGGGACCAGTGTTTGACTGCTACTGCTCATAATGCTAGATGCCTTTGATCTGGCAGAGCCCT
The DNA here is from genome assembly GCF_963576545.1 of Limanda limanda. NCBI lineage: Eukaryota > Metazoa > Chordata > Actinopteri > Pleuronectiformes > Pleuronectidae > Limanda > Limanda limanda. The sequence goes on from NC_083653.1 coordinate 20,809,920, forward strand.
TCCTAACTGCTGTGCAATGACAACATGCGCACCCATGTCGCCAAGGCCACTTCTATAACAAGACATGAGCTTTCAAGTTATATTTGGCAGCTCCTGTGTAGAAGTTGGACTAAAATTCATCTTTTTTTCAGACAAAAGTCATTGTCAAAGTGATTTTCTCTAATGAGAGAGGGAGAACTAGCGGCATCCCAGGTGTTTAATGTCCTGGATAAAAGGACACAATACAATATAACAATATACTTGAATTCCTTTTTAGGTTATAAGCACAGGACAGGTCATTTAAAAATCAAAACTGTAAGATTCATAGGCTGTGAAAAGATGGATTACATGACTGCTTCCCAAAGGAGAAGCAGACAATTAGATTGGGTTTTATATCAGACAAAAATGTATTTGTCAAACTGACTTTTCAGAGAATTTGGCATCCTATAGTGAGCTGGAGTAAAAAAATTGACTTACTTGGGCTATGTGTCATTGGTCAATATTTTGAAACTAAGTGTTAAATTATGAACAACATCTCTTGTGTCGCCACCAATGTGTTATATACCTGGGATATTTTGGCTTTGTTTCTGGATGGTGGGAGAAAGTGGAGACACACCGTCCATCTTTATTTACAGTCCATATTGCAATGTCTTTTGTTTTTTTTCAAGTTCCTGGAAATCCATGAGGTATTCACAAACATTAGCTGAAGATATGATTCAAGGATCCTCTCATCAGAAAAGGGAATACACACTGGGATGTCAAGTCGCTGATAAAAGAGACTGCTGGACTATAACATCATCCCACGTCCTGTAATCAGTCATGGCAGACAGGCCAGGCAGTGTGTATGTGTGTGTGTGTGTGTCTGTAACATGCATGGCTGTACTCGGCTCTTCAATCAATAGCAATTACGCAGTCACATGGCTGATTGGTGAACTCACGAACAGAGTATATGTCGATGTGCATCACGTATCTCCCCGGGTCAACACAGCCATCACAGTTTATCCAAGTCCAGGCTTGAATAGTGCAGGGATCAGTGATAAAGGTAGAGCTTGTCTCAGCAGTTCAACAGAGCTTTGCAGATTAGCATCACATGCAGATGAAAAATTCATTGAAACACCTCCTCAGTGCTCGAGCTGACGAACAATGCAGAGCAGACGGCTCCGTGATGTGATGCTGCTCTGTGCTGAAGCTCATTTGTTGAAATAAAGCAGATTAGTCCATTAGTGAGACTGATGACACACACACAGACTGCCAGGAGGGCAGGAACAGCAGTGAGTCCTCACCACTGGATCAATCAAACCGAATTACAGTGATAATGTGTAGTTTTGTGGCATTTATACACGTCCATTATGCTACACACCAAGAATGGTAGACATTTGGCAAACAACAGCACGTTGGTGTTGTTGAGAAAACCAAGCTCTGGTTTCCTGTTTTTCAGCATTTCAACCTATCATTAACATAATTTATTTCCAGGCACCTTATCCGGAAGACAAATGTATAATATAAATGATTTGCAAGAACTGAAAAACCTCATTTCAAATTTTCATTGTCAACATTCATTTATCAATTTCAAAATGGACAATCACAAAAGAAGAATTGCTAGATTGTAATAGCACTAATTACTTTGCTGACCCCTTCACTCGGATCTAATGGCATCACCGGCCAATTTCAAGTCAGGTCAGAGGATATTGATTCGTTTGACCTGCACCTGGTTTGCTCATTACAATGTTACAGATTCGCTAGTGTGGAAATGGTGTTTGTCCAGTTGTCATGGAACTGAAGAAGTTGACATTTTATTTTTAAACACTTCCTTGCACAAAGTCCTTAATTAGAGACCAAAAGTTTATCCTTAACCTGAGAAACCACAGTCTCACCACCCATTAAGTCCGGGTGAGGGGGACCTTTTTTTCTTATCCAGGGTTATTTCAACTTTTAAAACATTCTTCCAGGGCTTCACTTAATTATTGAACACATATCTCACAGTAGCCTCTCTAATGTGATGACTGTTTCTCTTTGTCAAGGTGTTGTGTGGGTGTTGTGAGGATTATGACGCCATAAACAGCTAGTTTCCCCAAAACAAACTACTCAAAGAAATCCTCAGCTGAACAACACAACAGTTCCTCCTTCAGATGAAATTCAGCATTGATGCTATGTACTAAATGGCTTGTTAGTCTCTGTATTTTTTCTTTTTGCTTCAAGGCAAACTGAAACTCTGGAACAATTTGACTTTCTCTCATTCTAGCGGCTTCATAACAGCAACAGGGCTCCTTCACAATTTCTTCTTCTGAATGATGTCTCTGCTTGTTAGCTGTCAGCTCATTCACCAGAAAACCTGCCTCCATAACATTGTCAGTCAGATTCTCATGAAAGCCTCTTATTGGCCATTGAAACTCCACTCAACCTTTAAACCAAGAACACTTCTATTGTACTTCAACACAAAATAATAATTTTCAATGTTCCTTGGAAAGCTCGTTATTCTGCATCTACTTTTTTTGATAGTCTTTCTGTCGCTTGTCAGCAATGACATGAAACAATGTGTTTCCTTCACCCTGACCATGACCTGACAAGCATGCAGCCTGAAGGACATACAAGTCTACTGTTTTATGTAACTTCAACTTTATCACAGAATAAATTAATTGCTGTCATGAGAAGTTTGTGTATTTATGAGTCTCCTCGTGGGCCGGATCAAACTGTCTTGTGCCAAGACGCAGTACATTTCACACTCCTGATTTACCACCAACTCTGGAGCTGTGTTTCAGAACACTGCTACAAATACAAAACAAGACACAGTCAGTCAGACGACCTGATAAAACAATTGTGAAAAGTATAATTATGACCCATATATGTATCACTGTATAGTACAGTGTTTGTAAACAATGTGATATATTTCATGCCAATACAGGTGTATTCAGATTCAGTGTCCTACGTCACTACGGTGGGACATGAAAGCATCAACGTGACCGACCAACGAACAATTTCTTCAACACATCAGCAGCTGTCTCCCACTTTAGTCATTAGTTATTCATGGCACTAGATAAGGAAAAGTCAGAGAAGATCAAGGAGAGAAAGAGAGAGGAACTGGATTCAATCCAAAAGCTCAACAAATTAAAAGGCACGAATGGTCTTGACAGGAAGGCTTAAAACGATTTCGATCAGTTAGATCCATAAAATGTGCAAAGACACTAAAATTTCATTGCAGTTTTTACAAGCAGTTTTTATGTAGCTGTGGGCAGGGGAGGAACCTCCATCATTTTAGTTTGTTGATGACATTTAATGGTCGATAGCTGATCTTAATAAAAGTCAAATATTGACAAACCGTATTTCAACCCGAATCATATAAGCTGCAGCATTGTGGCTGTTCTGAGTCAGTACAAGCAGAGGCTCTGTGTAAAGTCTCCATGTTCATTGGAAATACTGCAGCTCAGACCTCACACAGCTGCCTCAGATGTGGTCAGTCAGCATGTGTGTGTGTGTGTGTATGTGTGTAGGTGGCAGTGTTTTTTTTTTCCTTGAGTGTGTTGCAGTGGTACACTGTTAAGCCCTGGAGAGATACACAACCTGCTATGCATCAGTCCCAGCCCCCCTCAGCTGTCTCTCTTCAGCCTTAGTGGACATGGCAGTCTGCTCACCAGCATTTTCCTCCACAGGGACATTTACCACTCATACACACACACACAGTAACACACACACACACACACACACACACACACACACACACACACACACACACACACACACACACACACACCTTACTGGCAGTACTCTCCCTGGCTCCAGCTCGGATCAAAGCCAGCCACACAGTAAATAAACATATCAAAATGACCAACCAAATACCTGGTAACTGCTCTGAAGACACGAAAAAGACTTGAGGAACAACAAAGTGAGGGCTCTTGGCTGTAGGATCACAGGCAGCAGGAATGTGATGGACGTGGTGTGAAGATATGAAGGTAAACCCACAGGGGGAAGCTTCTGAACAGAAGGCAACCAACAATGATGTCATATACATGAGAAAACACACAGCGAGGTAGAAAATATACGATGCAAAATATTGATGTGTGAGAGCCCGCTTTGAAGTGCACCGTGAAGTCAACTACAAAGAGTCCATGAGGAGCCCTTAGTGCAAAATCAGCAGGTAGATTTGATGGACAGGTAGGGGAAGTCATGGGGGGGGGGGGGGGGGTTATACAGAGATCTTTATCAGAGAAACTCAAATGTCTGGGACCAGCAACCAGGGACTGTTCTCTGTTGAAAGCGTTTCTATTTACAGACTCAAATTTAACTTCTTTAACCGGTCTTCTGGGTAACAAGTCATTTTTTTATTAAATTGCTATTCAAACCTTAGTTTGTGTCCAAAGAATTTAAATCTCGATGCACATTTTCTGCGCATTTCATTAAATATTCTTTTGAAATATCCTGTTCCTGTTATCAATAATTAAATACATGGTCAGCTATTATTAAATAATGCATCAAATCAGCAGATGTCCAATAAGCACATTTGCTAACACACCTTCACCTGCTGTTTTTAAATTTAAATAAGTGTTTCATGGAGACTGTCCCCCTGTATAAAATGAACCCACAGTCACGTCTCCTGGTTAGGTGACCTCTAGTTGCTGCAGTAATGTGAGTAAAAGAGAGAGTTAGGCCCAGGACCCTGCTAGTGCTGTGTGTACGGAACATCTTGGTTGTGTACGTCTTGATGCGACTCTTCATCTCCAGTTTTGGTGCCCAACCTATTTTTTCAGAAGCTTTGCACCAAAATCTAAAAATAGATATCAATTTGACAATCTTTTCTCTCATCTTATATCCGAGCAGCCATCTGACCCATGATGTTGGCCGTTTGAATCAATCAATCTAAGCTATCTTACTGCCCACTTGTGTTGGCAGCAGGTTATTGTCTCTGGAGGCTTGACACCCATTTAAGTGGGTGCGACCATGTGTGCCCTTGACTCATCTTCAACTGTTCTGAGATCAGATATATTGCATTAATACTCTTAATACATTAATACAGTTTGGAGACTCTACTTGTGCATTAGGCAATTTTCAGCAGTTGTTATTTATACAGAGTGTTAAGAGGCAGCAGCAGCAGGTAAACGAGCAAATGGCAATGAAATCAAACTCAGCTGTACAACCCGCATTGTAATGTATGTGCAGTTAAGGTTGTTTATCAGTAAACAAGACACATCTTCTTAAGACCAGAGACAAGTTCCCACTAACACACGTCTGCCAGATGCCATGACAGCAGAAATGCTCTCACATTCACATATTGAGGTCCACCATCATCAACAACCGCTGTCAAATAAAGCTGTTACAACAGGCTGATGTGTTACTGTATGAATTTACTCATATACTAACACTGTTATATGTTTAGCCAATAGAATGATGCTGTCATCCACTGGTGTGCCTTTTTTGTGAGCGTGGATCGGGACTGTGGAACTTGATCATGGTGGCAGCTGATTGTAAATCAAGGATGTGGATCGTAATGGGAGCTGATCATTGATTATGATTACAACTACATTCCTTAGATACACAATATAACCTCCTCAAATTGTTTACCATTATTGACAACCCCTCTATCATTGTACATCATGAAAAAATACATCCATTAATGTTACCCATGTATTTTCCTATGAATGCTGTAATGTTTCCCCCCTGTTAATTGGTTGTTTTGTTTGGTATTTCCTCACTCTTGTTAAGTGCAGTGGATGTCACAACTTGTTAAGCCCTTTGAGGCAAACAGTGATTTGTGAATACTAGCAACACAAATTGAATATGATTGATTGACTGATCCTCTTAAAGATGTACTGATCCACCTCACAATTCTGAGAAAACACGGTGTGTCGAAACTTAATCACACCCCCTTGATGTTTCATGTTTATTCAAATGACAAAACCCAAGCCCTTCAGTTCTGTTCTGCTTTGTAGCTTTCATGTTATTTTCCTCTCTCTTAATCAAGGTGCAGGAACCTCAGAAGATTAACATCAGCAGTAAGTTTGATACGTTTGAGATACATTATTGAGGCAGGAAAATGGAGTCTCCCGAATTGTCACAGGTGTTTGTCTGTGTTGGTTAATGGTAAATATTTAGAATATAAGCACATAAATCATATTTTACTCTGTACTGAAAATTAGAGGATTTCAATGCACGAGGAAGATTTTCAGCACAGGAAAGACTGGCAGCATAAACTAATGAAATGATTTAGTGTTGTTGTTGCAGTAAACGGGTGAATCACATACTGACATGGTGCTTTGTTGGGATGGGCTTTCTGACACTTTATGGTGCTGATAAACGTTGGCCTACAGTCCCGGAAGGGCCTTTCAGATGATATATCTTCTCATCAAAGTACCATTGACGATGGCACTGTAGTGTCTTGAAAATGCCCAATCATACTTGAAACTAAATACAGTTCATAAAATAGTACATTTCCTAACTGCTCTTATAACTAAATATTACTCTTGTTAGCGCCCCCTGAAAAAGTGCATCCGGTGTAAACATATTGTTTTCCCCATTTGGTGAACTTTTGTCCAGGTTGCAGCTCTTTTAACTTTTGGATTCACAAACCAAGTAAAAAACACTGCATCGTACACATAGGATGATGCCCAATGAGACCGTGGAACTCTTATTACAGTTGTGAAACACACTGCCGAGGGCATTATCCAACAAATCACCAAATCTCATCAAATTAACAATATCCTACTGTCCATTCGGAGACATTCACAGACACCTGTCAGCCCATTGGAAACGAGAGTCCTCAGCTGCCATAAAGCTGGAGTGCTCCCTCTGCTGTGTTTTTATCACGGCTCCAGGCTGTAACTCTGGGAAAAATACACAAACCTGTAAGATTTTTGGGTGATAGAGACATGAGATGAACACAAGAGGACACAATCCTGTGTGCAGATCACGTCTGTATCCTGGAAAAACGTGTTACTGTTATACTGTTCTTAACGGCAATCAAGCTGACGGAAGTAAACCCTTTGTTGTTTGCGGTTTCCATTTTTGTTTACATCACATCATATCACATCGTGCAAAATGATGCACCCTATAGATGCACCCTTTTTCATTACATGCACTTATGGTGCCAATAACGTGGAAGCCACACTTTCATCATAAAATAAATGAATAATGGTTAGTGGGAGAAGTAATGACTTTCTATAGAGGAGCCAGAATCAGTGTGTTCAGCACTTTATTTCACTATGGAAGAAAATCAATTAAGGAGCAGAATTTATTAATGGGGAGTAATTGTACATGGTTTCTGCTTTGCACTGTAACTTGCAGACAGTCAAATATTGGAACAAAGTGGGCAGGGTGAAATACTGGTGGACGTGTAATATTTAAAAGGAGGAGCGAAAGTCACAGTGATGTTGAGGAACTAAAGCTCTGCATGTGGTTGTCCAAGCCTTTAAAATTCTAAGAGTCTGATCCATTTTGTCCGAGCATCGTGGTGGTTTTATTTTTAATTTGCCAATGAGATCTGGTTGATTTAATTCAAAACACGACCCCATGCCGGAGCCGCGACAAAGACCAGCGGCAGCTTTTAATATTTTCTGACAGGGAAATCAAAGATCATGATGGAGAGCTGCACTAAATGGCAGGTCTTTATAATTAACGGGGCAGGTGGGCTTCAGCTGTGCAGCAGTGTGGGATTGAGTCATAGCTGCGTGGAATTTGGCTTAATAATTAATGAAGCAGCACCCGCTCCCTGCAGAGGAAGGTCTGGCAGTTAGAAAATGTACTTCATTTATGACGAAATACCACCATATTTTAAAGACATATTTCCACCCGCTACACGTCAGGTCACCCTCCATTACTGCAAATGATCAGGCCCAGTTGTTGTAAAATATATATAACAAAGTAGCTTTGGTAAGATCTCCACCTGCAGTCGTAGATTAAAACTCACACTTGGGCAATTCACAAACTCAACTACCTGCCAGGACTCGCACCACAGCAGGAAACAACAGTGGCAGAAATATGGCCGATAAAATATGCTTGTTGTGACACGTGCGAAAAATACCACATCTGTCCTTTGTGGGAATTCATTGCTAGACTCATATGTTGCATGAAAATGTGAGTCTTTGACCGGGGGATAAAAGTGAACTGTGTTTTCAATTAAGATGATGCAAACGAAGCTTGATACACGCCGTGCATATGAATCCGCCGGAGGTCAACTGTCTCCGGTGGTTTTACTTTCAGTTACATTATGTTATGAATCCATCAAATTAAGGCGGTCAACATTAACACGAGCAAAACTGTGGAGCACTCGTTTCACGCAAATTCAAAGTGAAACAGCAAGTAAGATCTTAGAGGGGAAAAAATGGTGTTTCCCGTGGGGGATGAGGGGTGGGTGCTGGAAGGGGATGGGCGAAAGTGTTGGTGAGATCACCCTCCTTGTATACGTAGTTGCTAAAACGGTTGCATAGTACTCTGTATGGGTACAGTAAGTGTATATGCAGCATGCACTCAAAGTGTCTGCATAGTATGTGCATGATTTATTGTTCACACTGTAGCTTGTTCTGATGTTCATGTTGGCTCTCTCTGAGGTTTCTCAGTTTTTTCCCCTGTTAAATGGTTTTTCTGTAGTTTTTTTCTCTTACTCTTGCTAAGGGTTGAGGGTAGAGGATGTCCCACCTTGTTAAAACCCTATGAGACAAGGGTTAGGGTTAGGGTGAGCTTCATTTTCTAAGGAAAACCTGACATTTTAGTCAGAGTAAATATCCATTTATTATTTGAGACTTATTTCCCTATATATGAAAATTGGCACTGGCACTTTGAAGACAATAATTACATAGCACTAGCACCACAAATGTAACAATTGAATTAGTTTCAGCATATGTTTGCCTTGAGATTCAGACACACAATACTCCAAACCATGTGTTCTTTCAACAAGTACTGCACAATGAGAGTCATGTTGATGACTGCCCTCACAGTGTTGTATGTATGTTGTTGTGTATATGATGGTGACAGGTGGACACTGATTCTGTCCTTGACGTGCACGTTGCAGTCCCTAGCATTCTATCAAATGGCATTATTCTATTTAGAAGGCTCTAAAGAATTTCCACTCTCCCCACAACATCATTCAGTCTAAAGAAAAAGGCTTCAACTTCACCACAGGTAACAACCTCTGCTTTTTTTGCTTCCTCATATCATATATGTGGCTAATTTAAAGCAGGTTTATAAAATATAAAAAATTATTTGAATAGTATGACTTGATATTTCATTCAAAAATCTACTTGAGGTCTGCAGTGTCAGTGTGAGGAGCAGTTCGCTTGGTCGTGTGACAAGTGGAGCATATGGTGTGTGCTGCACACACACACACACACACACACACGCACACACACACGCACGCACACACGCACACACACGGTTCACCTGTGGATTAGAGTACAGCTCAGGCTGCAGTTTTCTGTCCAAACTTGACTGAGCATGAAAGAAAATAAGCCAAGCCCAACCCAGACCCAACAGCTTTTCTGGCTTTGTGTCCAAACTCAACCCAAGCCCAATTTTCTCCTTTTTTACAGGCAATGGCAAAATGTAATTTCAAATTGTTTGTCGGAACCCGGGGCTGAAGGGCTCAGGTCAGGTGCTCAGACTCTACTGTTGATGCATACATGGATCACAAGCTATCATGCTTTACTAGCTTTTCAAATAAAAGTGATGTCATCAAGGAAAAAATAACAAACCAATAGAAACTGTATCTGTCTGGCTGATATTCATGTGTCAGCCTCAACATGTTGAGGGTTGTGTCTGAATATCTGTTTCATCTAGATAAATAAAAGTGATCTGATGTTAAAATCTTTGCATCTTTGATCTTGCTCCACAGGTATCACAGTGTAATGCCATGCACATACTGATCTTTGAACAAACATCTTATTATGTGCCCTGCATCCATATCTTGACATGCAGTGATAGATAGATAAATAGGTGTACTAGGTGCTAAATAGCTTGATAGAGGAGTAAAAATGAAGGCTGTTTAACCCTTTGATACACAAGCTATGCAACCCCCCTCTAAGGCACAACATGGGTCAAAAATGACCCGTATTGACTTACAATGTTATTTCATGCACGGCTGAGTGTTTCTTTACTATATTTTTGGAAATCTAATTATTTCATCATTCAATATTCAAAGTATTCAATAAATATCTTGTTTTTGATTACCACAAATAATTATTTTCATTTGATCTTTCATAATTTATGAACTAAAATAGTTTTTGTATTTTTAAATCAAGTTTACACACATAGGTCAAAAATGACCCGATGGAGTTTAAATTGTAAATATCTTTGCAATACATTTATTTCAGCATTCAGAATTTCAGGAATTCCTCAATAAACTTGTTTTTGATCATGACAAAATTTTATTTTTATTTGTCCTTTTCTACTTTTTTAATAAAAAACATTTTTGTATCACTACCCTTCCATGGGTAAAAAATGACCCGTATTCATTTCACATGTTATTTCATGCATGGCTGTGCTTCTTTGCTATATCTTTTAAAATCTATTCATTTAATCATTTAATATTTCAAAGTATACATTAAAATATCTTATTTTTGATTACCACAAATCATTACTTTCATTTTCTCTGTCTTAATTTTTTAACTAAAATAGTTTTTGTATTACTTAAATGACCCATGTATGCAAGTGTGAATTTGATAGGAACCTTTGATTTGTAAATGTTTGTAGTTAGGAACATGTTTACTGTGGACAACTTTTCACATGCCACACTTGTCAAAACTACTTGTCAGAACTAAATCATGTTGACCTAGCTATGGTTAGCTAGAATTTACCTAGCTTACATAAGCTAACATTAGCTAGCTAAAAGAGAATATGTTAACAGCTAGCTAATAATATTGGACATATTTATCTTTCCCACCAGTAGAAGAGTAATGTTCAAATGTTATGTGCAGTTATCTTTTCACAAGATATCAAATATTTTCTTATGTAAAACAATTGTAAAATAAGACTTACATGAAACAGATGTGCAAAAGCAGCCCGTTTAGTTCTGACAAGTAGTTCTGACAAGTGTGGCATGTGAAAAGTTGTCCACAGTAAACATGTTCCTAACTACAAACATTTACAAATCAAAGGTTCCTATCAAATTCACACTTGCATACATGGGTCATTTTTGACCCATGTGTGTAAACTTGATGTAGTAATACAAAAACCATTTTAGTTCAAAAATGAAGACAGAGAAAATTAAAATAATGATTTGTGGTAATCAAAAACAAGATATTTTAATTAATACTTTGTAATATGACATGATTAAATAAATAGATTTTAAAAGATATAGCAAAGAAGCACAGCCATGCATGAAATAACATGTGAAATGAATACGGGTCATTTTTGACCCATGTTGTGCCTTAGAAGGGTAGTGATACAAAAATGATTTTTATTAAAAAAGTAAATAAGGACAAATAAAAATAAGAATGTGTAATGATCAAAAACAAGTTAATTGAGGAATTCCTGGAATTCTGAATGTTGAAATACATTTATTGCAAAGATATTAACAATTAAAACTCCATCGGGTCACTTTTGACCCATGTTGTGTATCAAAGGGTTAAATAGTTTATCCTTAGCCCACTTACTTTGTTCCTCCTTGAAACTAAAAGTAAACAAACAAGAAAATGTCCTTATTGTAATAGAAGGAAGTGTGGAAATGTACCTGCTAAATACAACATAATTAGACGGATGATCACACTACACATGGCAAATAAGGTCTTCGGGTAATTATCTTCAGATAACACCACATATAAAAATAAAACCAAAAAATATGCATCAATCCTTTTACATAAAAATAACACCTAATATAAACGTACAAAGTGTCTTCAAGGCTCAACACTGGCGGAGGGAAGGATTAAAGTAATATATTTTGGATCACTCATCGCTGAAATATGCTGTTTAAAATGTATATGCTGTCTGATTTTTGAAATTCATATTTCATCTTCTCCTCCCAGCTTCAGACGCCTGCAGGGGGTCATAACACCTAGTTTGAAAACGCTTGGATTTAGGGAACACACTTTCTAGACATGATATTGATTGATGATTGATGATGTTATTCTCAAATATATCGTCAATGTTTTGTATTTCACGAGTTCATTTCTAGCTGCATTACTTCCTTCTGCTCCTGCTGTGCAGCCCTATGTTCAAGTCTGACAGGAGCAGATTTGCAATGTTGAGTCAAACAGGGTTAACGTCTAGTCTGACAGCAGAGAGGCGGCCACACACAGGTTTGTTTGACCCTCTGACCTCTGAGCACCATGTCCAGAATGAAGCCAGTGCTGCAGCCTTCTGCTGATTTGCTGGAAGTGAAGGAAACATCAACCCAGCAGCTTTTTGAGGGGGGGATTTTGTTCTCTGCCCTGAGCTGCAGCTTCCTGACCGATTACTGTGATCCGACGAGAAGCAGACCGACCTTTCTCCCAAACGTAAACACATGTGGTGTGCATTTGTGTCATATAAAGGTGTGCATTCTTTGCTGCCTAACTGTTCTAGAGACAGCATTATCTTGGGTTTTCCATTGATACAGTATTTATGTCTGGTGCGCCAGAGCCGCCAAGGAGCCAATGAAAACGACACAAGCACTTCAACCAGCTTCTGTCCTGCGAGTGACTCCAGATGACAGGCCGCCTGCCTCAACAGCTTCTTATTGGCAGCCATTTTAAAAAAGAGGCTATTACATCTTCACCTGTGGGCCGTGGGGAGCGTGGGAGATGAGGAGTGATGTGGCTGTCGACTCTGTGGGCAGACCGCTTCCTGTTGGTCTCTCTCTCTCTCGCCGTCCGCTGAGAGCAGCACACGATTTACTCTCTCTCCGGCTGAGGTGTCCATTTATCTTAAGGAGAGATGTCAAAGGTGTGACAGATGAGGAGAGGACCTCATATTTCCTCTCACTGATGCCCAGTCAGCCAACACATGCACTAACTGTTCTGTTCGAGTCCTCCATGTTTCCATTTTGTTGTCATTCTGTGTTTGAGTGAGTTATTGCCGATCCAGTGATGGAAAACAATTTTCTGAAAGTGGTCATTAGAAATCAGTCCAGGAATGTTACATATAATCACTAATGGTGTATCGGGATATATTCTCATGACCACATAATACAAGTGTATTAACATGATTGAAATTAAGCTTTCATTTAAGATCCAGCTAAATTGAATTATCTCTCATAAATATCAATGCATAAATATTTTAATTATTGCTCCTTGTAGCTCAGTGAATGATAAAAACTGACGCAAGTCAGTATTTGATTTAAATGTGCTGCTTATCAGTGTTAGTAATGAATCAGGTTATTTAATGTAACATGACATGTATGCTTGTAATGAGGCAGCAGTTCCCCTCAGCTCTTTGAGCCACTTTTATCTTGTTGTTTTGGTTTGACGACCTGTAAATCATCAACCAACAATATCCTGATCAACCCCCACACTTAGCGTGGCCATGTTTTCAAACAAACATCCAAAGATCAGTCATGCAAGAGCAGAACACAGAGACCGTTTGAGAAGCACTGAAAGCTCCGAGCTCTTAACAAAAAGCCACATTAGTAGTGGGTCATTCAATCGAAGCTCAGTACACAAAAGTTTGCACTTTCCCCCCATTCTCAAACTAAAGCTAAGATAACAGGACTTTCATCAGCATCCCTGGATAGACACTGGATACCTTGTTGAAGGAGACTGTCATGAAAACCATGCTGATGCAGCATCTACTTACAGATTGGCTGTAGGTAGCTTCCTCTCCCGTCTCCACTAGTGCCAAAGTGATTAGTCAGTATGGATTGACAGAAAATTAATCAGCAGCATTTTAATTTCATGAAGGATATTTATCAAGATTTTTCTACACAGAGAACTCTGCTTTTTTCTCCTTGTAAATTTAATATATTTGGGGTAAAAGATAAAAAAAAAAAAACATTTTGAAGACAAGTGTCAAGAAAGCTATACTAAAATATGTTCATATATTTTAAAGACTAAATCATTGATAATGTTATATAAAAATCATTGATTAAAATATATGTTGAAGTTGCAGGCCGAGCCTTCTCTTTCAAAAGACTGCGTTATATGGAAACTGGTGTGTGTCATCATTTGCGATGTTATAACTTTGCCATGTGTTGTCCTATAATGTCAAACATGTCATACAGTACAAAAGATAGAAAAGGAAACGGCTGCAGTCAAACGTTCTATGTGAGCACTAACCATGTGGAAATGCATCGTGTGCATGGAGCATCACTTACCAACAACACTTCCTCTGTCAATAAACTTGTTTAATTGAATAAAACCTGTGGAAATACATTGAGATTACATGTGTCATATAGCACAGGATGACTCAACAAATATTGAACCATCAACAACTCGCTGCAAAATACTGAAACCAGGGAGCCAAGACTGTAATCTGCGATTTCACACAGAACTAATAATGCACAGCTTGGACAGCAGACCGATCCCTCCATAAAACATGAAAAACAAACTCTCGTCCCTTTCATTGGGCCCGTCTCAGCCGTGTTAACTGTCTGTCTGATGTATTTACCCTGCTGCTATCCTCTGATAAGACACGCTGTAACAGATTAAAGGACAAATCCTCTCTCTTGTTGTAGCAATGGGGAAAAGAAATAAACACTTCCTAGAACTGTCCCACAGAAGAGATGATGAATTGCCCCTGTTCCCCAGCATGCATTTTCCTGCACATTCAGCAGACTTGAAGAAACATTAGCACTCATTTGGAGTACAAGGCCAAATAATCGACTTTTATCTCTATTTTGTCTTAAACCCCAAGATAAATCTGAATTCATAGATGGCATTTAACTGAAGACTGATGCTAGACACAAGCAACAGATTTCAGCCTGATGAGCTGTAAAACACGTGTTTGGACCAGGTTAGCTTAAAGACAGTCAAAATAATCTCCTGCTGTGTTGTCCCATGGGCTCATAGGACATCATTTGGATAATTTACTGGGGACCGGAAGTCTGCATCAACTGACTAAGACATTTACGTTTTTATAGAGGATAATTTCAGGAGATTATCTGGAGTTCGGTGCATGTCTGAGAGCAGCGTGTGGGTCACTGTTTAAAGTTACCCTGTGGAGAGTTTGACCCCTGATAGCATGTGGGCAACAGTGTCTTCAAGACTGAGTCACGATTAAAATATTTTTAATGTGTTTACTGGATTAAAAGGAGAAGACACAGGGAGGAAGTTGGCAGCCTTTTCACTAGTGTAGCAGCCATTACTCACTGCAGATTAAAAGTTCTGCAGTGGTGCTGCTTTAACTGTGATCAGTTTAGCTTGTGAATCAATGTTGTCCTGTTTTAAAGAGCTCATTCCTTATGATGGCAGTATTACCTCAAACCAAAAGGTCACCCATCTATTTTCTCGTTGTTTATTTTTTTTTGTGGAACGACAAACATGCAGGTAAAACTAATATGAAGTGATGCAGCAAACAGTTCATGTTGTCAGCAGCAAACAGCGTTCAGCTTTTTTGATCCTGCGGAATAATATGATGAGTCAGTATCAGCAGGGGAACTCGATGCTGGTAAGTAAAACAAAGCATAGAGCGCTGGGCACAGTCCCCTCAGGGAGTTGTGTGTATTTGGGAGCTCTGCACTAGGATGTTGCAGGGGTTTTTTTCCCTTTCAATTCAAGTTGCTGATCAATACCAGTGACTCAGCTCCTGCTCCGGTGCCAGATATGTCAACTGCTGACATTTTTTTCCTACCTTTTCAGAGCTAACTGTCCAGCTGAAGTTTCTGCTGGAATAAAAACTTCTATTTGAAGCTTTTAACCCATATACACCCATTTCTATATAACCTGCTCACTGGAGAATGACATACAAGATGTTTCTCTTTCCCAAATGAGACTGTCAGCGAGGATCCGCCACAGTCTGACAGAGAATACCAGTGAAGGCTCCAAATTCAGGGAAAAGATGTCCCTCAACCACATGTGGGCTTATGTCCTTCTAAGGGCCACTGGCAGGTCCCTCATTTAGGAGCTGGATCAGGAACACAGCCAACTGAACCTGCACCTCCTCTCTAAATGAGATGCTCCTGCCTCAGGGATCAAATCTAATGGTGTGTTCAGGTGCTGCTGTTTTTCCGAGACTGTCACCGGGACGTTTCTCTCAGATGCACGACAAAGTGGAAATATATCATGGTCTACTGGGACAGGTTTCATTGTTGTGAAGTGTACCCTGACACACATTCAGTGGACTGCTGGCAAATACTGTGGCAGCTGTAGCTCCAGTGGCACAGGTCCCTCATGAATCATAAAATCAGAGTTACATTCCCCATTTGTCAATGTGCCCTTGAGCAAAACACTGAATTTAAAACAGTGTCTTTTAATTTGCATATCATTGGCATTGCTCTGCATTATGTGATACATTAACCGTCGAGTGAAAAACAATACCATTATTCTATGATTCTGAAAATTTGACAATTGATAAGTCAACACTCATTTGGATAATGCTTTGACTGATATAACTGCCATGGTTTTTGCCAGTATCATTTATTCATTCTGATGAAATGTTTGCGTTACCCATGTGTTTGCAGCCTAGCATTCAGGTCTAGCATCAGTAAGTGATCAAATGATCGCACTTCAGTTTTTTATTATGATCATATCTCAATATCATCATCTCTTATCCAGTGAGATGATGATAAGAGATGATGTGTCAGTGCCAGTCAGTCAAATCAGTGCCACGGATTCATTTCTGAATCACTTTTTGTGCAGGAAGACTGGATAGACGTACATGTACATGTCATGTGGTTTCTGAGCTATCAGGGAGATGTGGCATTTAGTGACCTTTCAATTTCCTTAAGACAAGTGAATTTACGAATATGGTCACACTGCAGGGATATAGCTTATACCCAACTGCAAAGATCAGATCATAAGGGTCTCTGCATGTATTTACACCAATAACTGTAGATACAGATGGATGTTTTCACAGCTCCTCAAATGTGAAGCCAACACATCTGTATTGTTCCCTGGTGGCTGGTCATTAACCCTGCTCCCTCAATGTCAGTGAATAGGACACATGTCAAACTAATAAGTCAGAGTCCATAAATATGTTTTTTTTTTCATTTAAAATTTGATTGTCATCGGTTAGATGGTGTTACGACAAGGGGGTTAAACTTTAGCTACTGTGCAAACTCTGGCTTCAAATCAAGATGGCAGCATCCAAATACAAGGTCCAGTGGGAGGAAGCAGTGTTTTGTCATCCATCTTCCGAAGAATCATTTATATTTGGCATCAACATGCATGTTTTCCTCATCAGGATATTCAGCTTTAGATCATGTGTTTGTTTTCTATGATGCAGTAGAAGGCTCTCATGGACAAATGGTATCAACAGAGAATATCTGACCTCACACACAAGTTGCATTGCATTGAAGTGGATGTAAAATAATCTCAGGAGCAGTTTAAACATAATTTCATATGATATCACACCATGTTCCAAGATAGAGGTTCTGATATTATACTATTGTTGACATTAATACAAGACTTTGGTTAAGACAATATAAAGATCCTCATTAGCCAATAAACCTTTTGCGTTTTTGCATGGCTAACCCAGCTAAAACAATTCTATAGATAGGGCAGATTATCACTGTTGCATTGCTTCCAGTGGGTTGAAGCCTTGTGGCCTGTTTGACATCACCGATTTGGGCAGAGCTGTTCGACCTGGAGAGTGTGGTGTAGCAAAGTGCATTTACTTTGACACTTGTAATTTGATTATATCGAGATAAAACTTATGTTGCCATTATTGCAGGGGTTCTGTAAACACCTTAACAAGGTTATACAGTATTGAGTTTACACAACCCGATTAACACAAAACTCATAGATTAACTGTCAATCTTCCAGAAAGTGAATATAATATATGACAATCTCTACATTTTCTTGATATAATATAAGACCCCTACCTTTAATGTTGTGCTGGTCATAATACATATCGCATTTTATGTCACTTTATTAAAAATTGTCTGTAAATCATCAACCCTGGCCCGCTCCGGAATTGAAGGGTGGAGGAATGGATACGTTAATGAAGAAAAGAACAAAAAGAAAAATCCACATCCTTGTTCTGTTTCTTCATCTTGCTCTTGTTGAGGTTCCTGTTTTGACTTGTCTCTGTTTGTCTCCTGCAAAAGTACATTAATGACACCCTCGCTTCTAGAAATAATCCATTGACTTGACAGTATTTCGAATTAACCTTTTTCTAAACCACAGCATTACAGATGAATACTGACTGAAAATAGACAGATAATAGATATATGATATACTGTATCTTAGTGTTTGTCTGCTGACAGAAATGGGATTAAAAGTTCGATGCCAAATGTATCATGTACGTGATCAACTATCTCTTGTGTATCAGAATACACTTGTGCGGCCATCTGCCAAGTACGATTGTGTTCAACCACTGAAACCATTTCATGAGAAAACTCATTTTCAGCCTCTTAATTATTTTTCATTACAGTGGCGCAGAGGACTAGATTGGAATTGGACTGTAATTGCCTGGCCTGAGCGGTGAAACAATTCTGATGCATCAGTCTAGATGAAGTGTGACAGGGAGACATCTCTCCACTCTGCAGCGACCATTAGTCTGTTTCCTCCTCTCCCATCGCCTAAAGCTCCCCCCTGGATTGTGGTCAGTGCAAGGTCAGTGCTGTGGCCTCTTAGTGGGACAAATTGATGATGGCAATCTGAATTAGATGTTAATAACCTTGTCACCAGCATCACTTGAGGTACGTAGGGGTAGGAATCCTGAAGTATATATCAAGCAGTAAAGTATGTGAATCAGGTTAAATGTCCTGGATTATCTACAATAAAATCTGGGAGTATAGGTTAAAGTGACAAGAAGATATCTGGAAATTAATGTCGACAATATTTCGAAAACTTGTTCAGGTACATTCACAGTGTAGTTCCCAGCTAAATCTAGGAAATAGGTACATTTTGTGTAAGTGTGTGTGTCTATTTGTGTGTTATATCAAAGGCTACCTTTTGGAATACATGTCAGACTTAAAACCAGTTAATTCTCCATTTGAGAAAAGCTGTTCAGGGTCAGGCTTAGGCAAGTAATGGTTATTGTTATGGTAAGTGTAGGAAACGTTTATGTATAGTCTAAAGGTGACTTGTGTGTGCATCTGTGTGTGTGTGTGTGTGTGTGTGTGTGTGTGTGTGTGTGTGTGTGTGTGTGTGTGTGTGTGTGTGTGTGTGTTTGTGTATTGATTATTCATGGAGAAGACAAATGCCATTGCCAGATAGGACTGTATTTTGTCAGGGTTTAAACAATCATGTGAGTTTTAACACTTGAATTGGGGGGGGCCCTTTTGTTTTTACCCGACATGTTGTAGGTCAACCCTTGGGCCCAACATGAGATTAAAAGCAAGAAGGGCAAATCTTTTTCTGCCCAAACTGCTGCATACTGGAGCTCACTGCAGTTCTAACCACAGTTTTAGGGGACATTGTGGGGTGCTGTGGTGTTTTTAACAATGTTTTTAAAGAATATAATTCACAAACACTGTGAGTCCTTATAGTAATTTCCTGCGCTTGATAATTCGCCAGGTAATTGTGCCTCGAAGCAGACAACGACCCCGACCATGAATGGGTTGGCCACCAATAGTGTGAGGTAGAGGATATAGTAGATGATGGGGTAGATGTTCCGAGGCCTTTAGGTGCCCTGGACTACAACTGTTGATCCAAATGATTCTGACTGTCTTCAGTAGCAATTTCCCAGTCTCCAAATCTTTCATTTAAGAAATGTGTGTTGGTGGAATCTTCTGAAACTGACTGGGGGAACTTATTTCATCTCCCTCTCTCATTATGGTCATGTTAACCACTTATTCTTGAGAAGACAGTATTTATGTGCATCTGTTTAAAGGTTTATTTTTAAACTACTTTCTCTCAGCTGCATTTCCTGTGCCTCTCTGCTGTCCACCTGCTCGTCTCCTCTTGTCTCCATGTCTACAACAGTACATTCTTCCTGTTAATTTCTCTGCATCCTTTTCTCTTTGTTTTTGCTCCAACCTTTTGTCCACTGTCTGTGCCCTACTCTTTCTCAGTGTCTTCAAACCATTTATCATTTACACAAAAAAGGCTCAGACATAAGTAAAAAACTGTTGTTTAACTGGTTTTACTGCGGTTCTGGACTTGACACTGGAGCAGCAGAGGCCGACAGTGTGTTTTGAAACCAGGCAAGTTGGACAGCGGTTAAGCAGATGGTGAGACTGGCAAAGATTTCAAACTGGGGTGGCAGACATGTGGTGCAGGTGGGTGATGGACACCAAAAAGACGGAACAAGTATTAAAATAGAGCAAGAAAACAAGCTGTCAAAACAGTGTGGCCCTAACATTTGAACCACACTAGGTGACTGAATGATCTGGTGAATACTGGAAGGAAGTTCCAGCATTTCAGACTGCAGCTGATGGCAAGTAGACTGGCTGGTGAGTCTCTGGTGCGCAGGGAAGTTGGAAGGAGCAGGTTTTCAGAGGCCTCACCCGACGGGACAAACCTACACAGGCAATGAACAAACAACTCACAAGAGAACAGGGAGAACACAGGGAAAAAGGAAGTGTCTGGGCCTGCTTCCAACACTTCCAACACATAGAATACAGCCGGCACTATGTGCTCTTCCTCTCTCATCTCCTTCACTTGCTCCTTTTCTTTTTCTCTCAATCTCCTCATCTTGTCCCGCATATCTTTTCCCTTCTCTAAGCTCAACCTTGATTGATGCAGTTTTTGTAAATTTTCATCTGTATGTGAGTGAAGAAAGAAAACGCAATACATGTACGTATTTACAAATGTTAAACCATGTCTCTGCTTGGATCAGCTTGCGATGACAGTTTATACGTCTGATAATGGTCGGATGAAATTCATGTTAGCTATCGTAGCACAACTACACAGTAGTTGATTGTTTGATGGTATCTCAGGTAAAAAGGTGTTGAACAACAAGCAGTTCATTAGTAAAACTCTCTAGTTATCTGCATCAGGCTTCTGTAGACTCAGCTGCCTTTCTGATTTAATGTTAATTTCCCAAATCCACCCTGTTCAACAAAGATTGTATAGTCACAATAAAATCATAACGCCCACAAACAATGACACAGGTGAGCAGATCGGGAAGTCTATAATCTTGCTGTTGTGCAACATCTTTGCAGGAAGAAACTAGATTTATTTCTAGACAATCATTTCTCGACTTTTATCACGTACATGTACAAAATACAGAGAGCCTCAGTGGTGGGTAGGGCCACGGCCAGCATTGCAGTTATTCTTCAGCATGTCAGATTGTGAGCAGCTGTCACTTTGTGGTCAACGGTACCATTCTCCCGGAGCTGCCACTGGAACTAACCGGGGCAGCTCCTGCAGGTTTTAGAAGGATGTGTTCAGCACAGCTTGTGAGGCTGCTGTTAGGATTATCTTTTTTTATTTTTTTACCCCCATCTGTGCTGTGAAAAAAGAAAAAGCTTCTCCAAATGCACTATCATGGGCAGTGCTGCCAATCAACAGAGCTCACTCAGCGGAAGGTAAAAAGGGGGTCGCTACTCTCATTTCAGCTTGTGTCCAACCGTCCTTCACAAAATCTGGGCTTATCCTGCTAGTGTTGGCCAGTTTCATGTTGGATAGTGGAAATAAGATCATACAGTGTGGTCAAATGTTTGGAAAGTGGCACGCAGAACCAATGCAGTGGAATCTACACACAAGTGTAAGATTATTTGAATCCCAGCTTGGTCTGAGTTTTTCTTTGTGGAGTTTGCATGTCCTGGAGATTGGGGTTAGGTTAATTGGAGACTCTTAACTGTCCATAGGTGTGAATATGAGAGTTAGTGGTTGTTTATCTGTGTATGCTGGCCCTGTGATACTCTGGCGACCTCTCCAGAATGCTTCCTTCCTCTCGCCCAATGTCAGCTGGGATTAGCACCGGCTCTCCCTGGTATGGATAATGGATGGATGCATTATGCAAATGAACAGCAGTAACAGTATTGATACAGGTTTGGTTACATTAAATATCATAAGCTACCGAGCAAGGCTGTAGCAACACAACCCCTGAGTGTATTGGAATGATTAAGTGTGTGTTTTATCTCTGATGTTACAAGTAACAAGTTTCTAAAGCTGCTTTCAGACATGCACTGAACTCTGGATTATCTCTTGGAATAAATCCACAGGGGCTATGTGTGGGAGGGCAAATTGACAAGTCAGTTGATGGACTCCGAGTTTCTCCTTCCAACCCTGTGGTAAAAACTCCACTAATGTCCACATGAGCCCATGTGAGAATACAGCAGGAGATTCTCTGGAGGATTCACAGCCACCAAGTGGGCGTGTTGTTGACGCCTCTAATGCAATACAGGAACAAAACTGAAAAGTAAGACAAAAAGAAAACAACTATCTTAGGCTGAAGTAGAGATGCCATACACATAGAATAAACTGAGAAGAGGGTTAGATCCAAATGCTTTTGGTGGTATAGGGTCAAGGCTGGTGTATTAGTGCTGAAAACAAAATGTGATCTCTGCAGCGGAATTTATAAGTTACTTTGTGCCTCCTTCATTCTGCGACACCCCCTCACCTCAATACTGCAGAGATTTCTGTGTTGTGAGTGGGTCTGAACAGATAATCTCCTGCTGTGTTCTTCATACTGTATGTGAATAAAAACCTCCAGGCAAAGCCAGAATCGTATTGTCAGGACATTTTCTGGAGTTAATGTCTGAAAGAAGAGACTTCATCTTTTTGAGTTTGTAAATCTCAATTGAATTTAATGTATTAATGTGTTGATTGGCTTGTGTCCCGGATCTATATATTCACCACGAGAAAACTTACTGCCCTATTTACTAAAATAGTCAGAGAATGCCTCCGCATACAAACTTGCAAACACATTCAAAGCAGCAACGTATACAAGATATTCCGCTTTTTCTCATGAATTATTTCATAATTCTAATGAAATCTTGGCTATTTCCACTATTTGTACTAATTGTGGAATATTTGTTTGCACATGTACTGAGAGTGTGTGACCTCCTTCTGTACTACTAGTAATCTAGGTTTGGTGAATATTACATTGCTTGGGAGAAATGTACTTCTTTCCATCATTCACCCCCCCCCCCCTTTGGTCACTGTCTGTTGCCTCTGCTTGGTCTGTGGACGCCTCACAGAGCAGCTGAAGCATTTCAAACAAGTTTGACTCTGAACCACAGCTAAGGTTGGAGACCTGGATGACGAGTCACTGTCATTGCTTTCACAGTTCGCTGGTAGAAAAAATACAGGAAAGAAAAGCAGCTTTAGGTCATGTGATACACAGGACATGTCATGGCCGGTGAAAACATTTACAAGGAGCGGCACATATGTATCCGTGGCCCTATGAATTACTGCAGTATATGTTATCTAGACATCAACATGGCTGTCATGGTCACACTGCTGCAGTGATCCAACGAGACACCAGGAGTGTCTTGTTCAAACGTAATGATATAGTTTCATGAGTGGGTGCAGTCTGTGGTTATGGTTGATGAGAAGGCAAATTGCAGGTCTGTGCGAGAATGCAAACTCCAGCTTCCTGCAAGCCAGACGAAGACCATTATTTCCATCTCAACATACAGGACACACTACTTCCTGGGTTGCCACTGAAGGAAGGCATCGATTCTGACTGAGCTGTTTAATTGTCCAATTAGAACTTAATTTGTAGATACTGTGCAGAATGAGGTTTATAATTTGCGCCTGTTACATCTGGAAATTAAAGGAAATTATGAAACATTCCATCCTAGAGGAAGTGTTTTCTTTAAATAGCTCTGTCCACAGTGGTCCGCAATCAGGTTTCCTTTTGCTTTGAAGGGAATGTCCGGAAATGTGCTTGGAAAGGGCCTCAGGCTTTGACAGAGAGTGAGCTGTAGCCTCGGTGAATGGACGAGGGCTTGTTTTGCCTTGAAGACTCTGCAGCTGCAGCCGGGTTTCACACATGGGCGGACAACGGCCATGAAAGTTAAAAACAAATCGTTCAGCCACACCTGAGTGCTCAGACAGCGAAGGAGATCCTGCCTGCCTTCATTCTTCACCTTAACCCGGCTCTATCAAGGTCAGCCTTTGCACTGTGAAACAAGGACACACAGGTTTTTCCTCGGGGTGACACGACAGTAGATCTGCTCCAATATTGAGCCCATTCAATGAAAGCCCAATAAAGAGCTGGTGGCCTCTGATAGTTCAGCCAGTGTTTCTCATGAGGCCTGAGTACAGAGAGCAGTTTACACGATACCGACGCATAACAGAGCAAACTCATGAAACTGATCCAGTGGTTTTGAAACCGGTTGCCTCCAAGTCTTTGCAATGTAACATATGATTTATGATGGGGTTTTTTAGCAGCCGTGAATGTGAGTCATGAGTGAAAACTCTCTTTCCTCATTGATATATGGAGAAATAATGTGAGACCTTTTACTTTATGCTTGGATTTCAAAAGTAAATTTCATACATTCCTTTTGCAATTGTTTTCTGTCAAGACTGAGGCAGAATTCATGGCTGAAACAGTGGGGCTCTTCAATACGATGAAATACAATCCAGGATGTCTAGTTTGAATCATGCATCAATGGGAAGAACATGTCCTCTGGCAAATTACCTCAGCAGTAACTACTTGCTGTACTAATACCTTTTATTTGTATAGCACTTATCCAAACAAGGTTACAAAGTTCTTCACAAAATACATGGCAAAGAAACGATGAACAATAAAAGGTATTCAATTTCATTTTAAGCACCAGATCATAATATTTTGAGGTTGAGACCCCTAAAATGTGTAGAGAAACCCAACAGTTCCCACAATGAGCTGCACGTTGGCGGCTGTGGAGAGAAAAACTCCCTCATTAACTGGAAGAAACCTCCAGCAGAACCAGACTCAGTGTGGGCGGCCATCTGCCTCGACCGGTTGGAGTGAGCCGAGTCTGTGTCAGACTGGTTGTTATAATAATTATAATAATCTTCAGTTGTACCTTAGGGTCATCAGGTGTTTCTGTCTTTTAATCGAAAAGGTTTAGAGCCGAACCTGAGGGAACACTGAGGCAAAAGGGAAATCTGACTGACTACTGGCTGAGGGTTATACAGCAAAAGTTGATCCTCACCAGCTGACCTTGCCTTTATTTATTTATGGATTTCCCTCCAAGTGCGCTCCTTCTGCACCCCTGGGGGTGTCGATGTAGCAGCCTCGTTCACACAAATGAAATTATTTCTTTTTTTAACCCTAGAACACTAACATCAAGTGTTTTTTACCCGAGCGAGTTTGGTCATGGGATTTTCATTGTAATGCTCCTGTCTGAGTGGCGTGGGTCCTTGGGTAGCTTCTTGCTGCTCACTGACGTCATAGAGGTAGGGTAGTCTCCCTGCTCCCATCCCTTGTTTTTTCATATGCACGTGTTCGGGTAATTTTCACCCGACGTTAGTGTTAGAGGGTAATTTTTTCTGGGGAATATGATATAAGTTATAAATGATTCAGGGAGACTTCGCCTTCACCAGACATGTCCCAGGAACGTCTGGACCGAAGAACAAGTTCCCAGCTTTATCATTTATTTTTCAAGGAATTTTTCTTTAACGACCCCCAATTTTTTCACTAATTTTAGAGCCTATTTATAGGGTCCCCCCATGATACCTTTTTTTTGATTTATGAGGTGTTGTATCGGGGAAAATAAAAGAAAAGAACATCAAATTGCCATGTATTGTTGTACATTAATATATTTTGATGTATTGAAGTATATAGAAGTATCGGGTATATTATATCAGGTAAAATTTACCCGACGTTAGTGATGGTGTTACTAATTTCACATTAGTGTCCTAGGGTTAAACACTGCTAATGTTGATCCAAAGTATTGATGCGTCTAAAACAACCAGCTACTGCGTTTGAAAAACACCCCATTCGTTTCAATGAAAGTTTCTCAGTGTGTTTTTTTCAGGCTGCTGAGTTTTCAGGCCCACGGACCCTGCACATTAAAGTCCTCCTCTGGCAAGGAGCAGGTGCTTCATGTCCACATCACACCACACAATACAGCCTAACAATGGACAGTCATACAGATGAGGGGTGTCAGCAATGAAAACAATCAGTGTGCATAACAGTTGCTGTTGAGACAACCAACCAGCACATAGTGTTGGATACCTAATAACTACTTTGTTAGCATTGGTTTACCATCTCTTGCCTTGTTTGCCAACTTCTGTGAAAAGCTGCATGGCAGTTAATTGACCCATAGGGGGCCGTTCAGACGGAGTATCTGCAGATTTGTGGAAGACACCAGCCGTGCAGCTTACATCCTTTTATCCGAGGTATCTGGGAGGTTGCATGACTATTGCATCTGCCAGTGCGAAGCGCCCAAAACCACTTGTCCAATTAGTAGTGAGCCTCACTGAAAAAAAATCAGAACAAAGATAAGTGGATTTCCAGCACCGTAAATCGCTTGGAAGCTTTACTGCTCGATTTGTCAGTGAAGAGGAGCATTCCATTGTTCATGTTGGGAAAATTACAGGACATTTCACAAACTGATCCAGGAGCTTTGTTTGAACAACAGAAGGTTTCATGCTTATTTGATAGTGGATAAAGACCAGTTTCATGTCTTCTTCTGTGAAAGGGTTTGCCCGGCATCTGCTGTGAAATCCCATTTACCATCTATAGCTGTGCATGTGTCTGAGGTAATCAGCAATCACATGACCCCGGCTGTGATTCTTGCATTTGTGCAGGGCAGGCAGCTTTGGAGAAATGAATGTGCGCCAGAACTTTCACTTTGGGTTATGAGCGCACTTGATCCACATCTGACCACAGAGTGCTGTTTCATTACATAACATAGGATTATTCATAAATTAAAAAAAACTGCTATCAATGAATCAAACCAGAGGCACGAGGAGGTCAGGGTGGAGGGCGTTCAAAGCCCTTTGATTTGCATTTACATCGTGGTTTTGGGCAAGTGTTAATAAGCAGGTCTCTTATTGCTTCAAATTACTATAGACTTATTATCTAAATCATCCAAACGTGACCAATAAAACAGCTGCATGTTGTGTCACTACAAGCTGACGTTATATTGGAAGACGATAATTTGGTGGGAAACATAAAATTAAAGGTTGTCAATGTGATACAGTGTCAACATTTTGCCACAAGAGAACATGATGATGATTTCTTCATAGACATTTACTCTTGTTGTTCTACTTTTCTGCTTGATTCTGCTCTTTATCCTGATCCTGAAGAATCCCTTTGTTTCTAGTTTTGGTTTTTATAGCCTTTTATGACTGGGACAAGCATGATATGTCATGGTGGCTGGTAAATTTATTTTTGGTGTCACATCACCTGCATTTCATACTGTGGTCCACTATGCTGCACTGTTTGTTTTGTAGCTTAACTGTCCCACAGCAGCTCGGGGCATCCTGAGGCTGCAGTGTTCACTCCATTCCACAATACGAGGCAATAATGACTCTGTTTCTGGCACTTCTATTTATAGAGCTGAGCTGTGCCAGTAGAGGGTTGTAAAACTGAATTGTTTACCCAGCTACAGGTTGAAAATAAGACCTTGCAAGCTTTAATGTTCTCAGAAAAGGTCGTTTGATCTGCCCATGCAATAGCTTCAATGCAAAATGTACCTGTTATGCAGGTTCCTCCAAATTCAGATCATTTGAAACAGCTTTTACATAAACTGCAGTATGTCATAGCAGATATTACATGTTACAACATATACAAACAGACAATACATACCTGTATTGTCACACTGTCATAACATTTGTCATATTCACCAAAAACAATAGCAACCCAGTCAATTATTTCCCCCAAAAACCACGTTTCTCCAATTACTTTATTCGGAATGATTTCATCACTATATCATGTACAAGGTGGTGCGATTACATCAAATACTCAGTCATTGTGTTCAGTGGATAACTGAGTACTAGGCAGGTACATGTACAATAAAGCACTCTGTTGTTCCTAAAGCTTCCATCATTGAGAAAGGTGCTGCATTAAATGTAGAGCCATGCATTATGCAGGTCCGTGAATGGATGATTTAAAGTTGAAAGCAACAATGTGCTTTGTTGAAAGTCATTTATGTCCATTTAGAGACTCCAGAATAATAGATAAAGGAAATGCATTATTCCCCTTGCAGAAATGTTAGCGTCTAAAAAAAAAAACCAGCTATTTTTACTAGGTTTTATTGAAGAGGAGCGTGAAAAAAAACTTTTATTCTCAAGAGCTGGGAGTATTGTCCAAGGGACGGCTGATCTGTATGCTCCACCGCCAAGACTCCATCATCACAGCAATCCCTGCAGTACATCTTTCTCTCGTACATTTACAGGCCTGAGATCAGCCCTGTATCCCACCTGTCAGGGCAGAGAGCTAAACATGTCCATCTTACTCCATTTGGCGAAAAAAAGAGAAAGAAAACACGGGGAGGAAAAAGCCTGAGAGGTGTGCTCCTCTATCTCCACTTTTCCTTTTTTCTTCATCCTACTGTAATCACAGGGCCGAGTGGGTTGCATATTTATAAATCATTTATTGGGGAGCTAATGGAATGCACTTGCAGGGAAGAGAGCCCACTTTGGCTGTAATTACTCTGGCATGAGATACTGCATACTTTCACATGGGAAGTTCCTTTTCTGTCTACCTCAGTTTATGAGATTTAAATATACATAAATATCGTTGAAGTAACTTTTTCGACGATAGAATTGCACCATTCAAACAAGCGTCTCTCACCTGTTTATTGTTCATGTAGCTTTTTTAATTCAGTCTTTATCCAGCTTGTTTACCGCAGACATATTCATTAGCAGGCTATTGCTGAAATTATTTAAATATGGTTTTATGTAAAAAATATATATCTATGTAAATACAGCATATTGTTAAAGTAGTGAAGAATCCATTTTCACAATTTTCATTTAGTTCATTGACTTATGATATGGCTGGTGGTTTTAAGAGCAGCACAGTTGTGTGGTGATTAGTGTGTTCCAAATAATTCCTTGTTCCAATCCAGGTTCAATTTGGCCTTTCTGCATGGATGTGTCTATGTGGGTTTCCTCCGGGTACTCCGGCTATAAGGCTCATTGCTAAATAAGATGTGAACGTGAGTCTAAATGGTTGTTTGTCTCTGTATGTTAAACTTGTGATACACCACCAGTCCAGGGTGTGGTCAAACTTAAACATGAGGCACACACAAATGTTGAGGAACAAATCATGTTTCTGAATAACACTAAATAACTAGCTGGGATTATGAAGTGAATAATGTTGAGTTACTTAACAATTAAGGTTACGGTGTTGGTGTGAACGAGTTCATTCCTCCAAATCAGCACAAAAGCTTTTGATTAGAGTTAATACAAAAATCTTAGTTCCTGGATATCTTACTCAGCACAGGGAGGATACTAGATGTTAAACTGGTGCCCATAAAACCTGTTTTTGCAAGTTTGAGTAAAGACCTCATTCATGACTCTTTCCACTGCCCCCACCACTGAGTATCCATCACATGAAACAATGATATATTGGTTTGGATAAAGTCTTGGATGCAAATTCAAATTTATTTCTAGATTGATTTAACATTAATTCAAATGTATCTTGGTTAGGCTCATCAAATGTGAAACAACATGCTTCATCCCTCATTAGACTGTGAACATTGTTGCATGTTAAGGTGGAACTGTAACTGACAGTAAGCGTGCTTTCACCACAGGTAGTCATCAGGAAATTAACCTGAGGCACTGCATCATAATTTCAAAACACCTCCATTTCTGCTAATTCAGACCAAAACCCCACCCCTGGTTTTCAAGATAAAATGTGGCAGCTTTTTCAAACTGCATATTAGGGGCTTAAAACCGGTGGACACAAGGCTTAAGTGTAGACGAGTGATGTTATTTCAAACTCAATATCGCCTAAGGGGAAAAATCCAAATAAATTTGTTCTTAAATATGTTCAAATCTGTGTTAACATAATTTTTCTGACAAACATCATACAACTGTAATTCATTAACAGACTAACTTATTTATACATCTTTCTGTAGCATAACTGAAATGTGCTCCTTAGGATGCTATGCAACTCCACTACCAAGTATGTGTCTGTTCTTAGATACAAACTGCAGTAAATCCTTTGATTGCTACTCCCATTCAAAACAACTGCACGTTTTTAAGTGAGCTAATGAATCCGCCCTTTTTAAACTTAATGACAAAGCCGTAGTTTTTCATATTTGGATTCATGAAACGATAAAAAAGTCAAAAATAAGATAAAATACTTCTATAAAGGAAACATTGGCCCTAATATACTTGAAGCTGATGATTGAGCAAGATACAGAGTTTACTTTGAATTGACTACATCACCTCCTCCACAGGCAGCAGCTCTTTTCTCCTCAGTTGCACAGCTTCCAAGAAATCTTCATTTGTATAGATTTTTCTGCCCTTTAATTTCTTGGCAGAAAAAAAGGACACTCTGTCTGTCTTTAAAGTGTAAAAGTTTTACAACAGTTTTCCAATAGATTCTTGGTACCGGCCAGCTCCCCGTGGTGCACTCAGTATCCATCTTTATGCCATCCAGTCCCAGGTTGTTTGAGAGCATTTGTCCAACTTCTGTCTCTGATTCACTCCAGCTCCCTCCTCTCTCGTCAGTAATCCCATCAATGAAAAGGTTTGTCCTCCTGCACTGATTTTCAGTGTGGTCTCGCATCTTAAACATCCCATACATTTCCTGCTTAGTTTATCTTATTTCCAATCTCCTTGTATCCCCTACTATCTTTTCAACTGTACCTTGGGTGAATTCCAAGCTGGTCCTCACATTTAATAAATCCATCCAGTCTTTAGTTAGATCCACACTCAAATCATTTTAGAAATCATTGTAACCACCGAGTTGTTCTCGCAGAGGTATGTGTTTTATTATACGTTTATGAGGCTTGATCCATCTCACCATGATGAACCAGGAGTTGATAGATGTCTGTACACACGATTCCGAGGCCTTTGCTGCTGTCCAATTAATACTGAGCTTGTTATTACAATATGGGAAGTTGTGAACAGAGTATGTCTGATGTTTAGCTGAGAACACAGTTGGTAGTCAACAGCAACATCTACATTTGTGTTAATGCTAGTATGGATTAGATATTGCAAAGATCTAATGACAGAGGTCAGAGATGAAACTGTAAGGATTATCAACATTTTACTCACATTACTCACATTTTATTCTTGGAAAATCTCGAGACGACTTAAATTGCAACATATTAAAGGGATAGTTCACCGAAAGATTTAAATTCTTCACCACGATGCTGATGGAGGGGTGGGTGAAGTATCCACAAAACAATTCTGGGGTCTCAGGGGTAAACAGTTTTGCAGCAGAATCCAATACAATTGAAATAGGTGACCACTTTTTCAGACGTAATAAAACAACAGAAAAAAACACAACATGCCTCCATACGGCTCATGTGGTGTCATCCACGTGTCGGCAAACCCAGACATTAAAATTTGACTCGAAACGAGGCCATTGACACAGTCCAATACCGGAAGTGGTGACACTAGCAGACGTAGCCACACAAATGTGCACCCTGCGCGTGGTCTTGGGGGAGAGTGTGTGCATATTTCTGGAGTAGCCGTGCCTACATGAACACGCTTCCGAGGAGGTTATGAGGACATACAGGCTAAAAACATGGAGAATACAACCTCATTTGAATGCCACACTAGCGGGACAATAAGTACAACAATATGAATACAGCTTCAAACTGTAATATTAATAATATACTGGCATGAAAAGCCTGGCGGCAATATTTACCACCAGTATTTTAAATATTATACTAAAAAACAGTGTCAATAAATAAAGTACGTCCACTAGAACTTTAATAAAGTACTGCTTCCCTTTTATTAATCTGTAGGCCAAGATTTATCCAAATCCTAAATGTGAAAACATATTACAATATTGTTTTTTCACAACAGTTCAGATTAATTTCCCATGCAGGCATATGCCATCAGCTTCAAGCCTGCATGAACAGATAAATGTACTCTTAGGAATCTCGTAATTAGGACAGATTATGTTTTGTCGCACCCCGTGTAGCTGCAGTGAGCTTCACTGACGAGCTGCAACAACACGGCAGGATTTTTAATGAAATGTTTCTTGGATTCTCTGTGGATTGAACACTACAGCAGCTCAGTGGTGTGCGGCTCAAGAGTTCACTCTGATTGCCAAGATGAGATATCACAACACTTCCTGATCTTTGCTGTCACAACAACAACTTCTGAGCGTTCACCTCGGCGACACCCAGAATCCCTGAACTGCTCCGGTGGTTGTCATTGTCCTTTCCCCTCTGAATCGTATCAATGCTGCCGGATCTCCCCTCCTCTGCTTTTTCCAATATGCTCTTTAACACACACACACACACAAATCAGCCACAACCGGTTTTGATGTTGCGGCTTCACTCAGATTTATCTCTTTGCAGCATTTTTCATATAGATTAACATAAACATCATTAGGGTCTTACAGTGGGTGTAGATGCTTTGTAATAAAATTAATAGTAATAATATATTTAAGCATTTCCTTATAGCTAACTGGCTTGTGAAAATGTATAAAAATTAATTATACTCACCTTGTATCTTGTACTATAATGTATTTATTTATATTAATTTATAAATTAATTATTCCTTATCTTAAAGTGAATGGTCTTTTCATTGGACAAAGTATTCTGACAGTCTTTGCCTGACGTGCCGGCACTTCACTGCTTATCATTATGGAGGACATGATAAGATGACCTGAAGTCGTACCTGTGGCTGAGGGGTAGAGCGGTCATCCTCTGACCAGAAGTGAACAGTTTAACACCAGTCTTCCCCATCTGCATGCCAAAGTGTCCTTGGGCAAGATATTGAACCGTGAATTGCCCCTCATTGAAAAAGTGCTACCCATAAATAGACAAATGTGTGGGTGATTGGGTTAATAGCAATAAAGTGCACTGTAAAGCGCTTTGAGTGGTCACCCAACTAATGGGTATAAATCACTGACTGTGATGTCAGTCCATCTGCAGAGGCCAAGTTTAATCTCAGAAGAACCAGAGTTGACTTTGCTCTTAATTCAACAGAAATTGCCTCGACCGAGCATCTGCATTCTGCCTGCCAGCTTCCTCTGAGGCATCTTTGTTTTCTCTCACTTGCTTCACAGCCTTGTTACTCTTCACCTGGATTCATTGTCCTACACCAACCCTCAACACTTATTCACAGGTCCTTCCCCATGTTTGCAGCCTGCACTGCCTTCTAGGATGAATTTGAATAGGGCAGCTGTTCTGAGTGTGGTAGGAATTATGTGCACAGGCTGCATTACCATATAATTATTTAGTTCCAAGCGTGGTGCTAAATGAAAGCTTGAGAAGTGAGGGCCTTGCAGTGATCAATACTGCTGTAATGCATCTTAATTAACCTTTTTTGCTGCAGCTCACAAACAAAGTGTAAAT
Organism: Limanda limanda; assembly: GCF_963576545.1. Lineage (NCBI taxonomy): Eukaryota > Metazoa > Chordata > Actinopteri > Pleuronectiformes > Pleuronectidae > Limanda > Limanda limanda. The sequence goes on from NC_083653.1 coordinate 20,843,212, forward strand.
TTGTGCTTGCCAGTCACTCAGGTAAATTGTTTAGACTTGATATATAGGTTCTCTTCTGAAAATAGGTGGAGTGTCCATGTAACTTCAACATGATACGCTTGTCAGATTTTCTGAATTGATGAAGCTGACACATTTATATTCTGGGGCAACAGAACCATCAATACACTTCTACTTTATTAAGTTTACAATCACACAAAGACATTCACACATACATACTCACACATACTATCCTACAAATGATGAGGTTACAACACCTGAAAGTTAATTAAATGTTCAACTTTCAAAACCAGTAACGGTCACATCTCTAAAGTGATTTTAATGAAGCTTGGATGGATGATGCATTTCTATTACCGAACCACTGAGTCGCGGGTGTCATTCATATTTCATTATAATTCATGTGATAAATGAATGAAAACGTGTTTTGACTGAACTTGATATAAATAAAAGAGTTTGCAGGAGGAAGCCAGTGGACGTAATATATGTGAATCTGAAGTGAGCAATGTGAATTGGGGCGAATTGGAGAAGGTTTCAACTCTAGTGAAAGATTTACACAAGCTGAGGCTTTAACAGAAAGTTGAAAAAAACACACAGAGCTGGGGTGCATGCTGAACTTTGAGGTCAGAGCCTGAGCTGTCATGACTTATCCACACACACATACACACACACCAGACACACAGACACACACACCAGACACACACAGACACACACACACACAAGCAAAAGGGGATACACACAGAAACTCTTTGTAATTCTTACATGGTGAATCCTCAAGTACCTTCTACTAAGAATTGATAGCTGAAGAATACTCAAATATATTTTAGTGGTAATTTTCATCCTTAAACATAAAATGTAACAGATGTTCATGAGGTTGCTTCTTCCACGTACAATCTGGTCGGCATTAAAACATCTAAACCCGTGCGCTAGCAACATTACTGTAGACTCCCATTTTAACACTTACTGACTAAAACATTTTCAAATAGGACATTTTATCTTTCTGATGCATTTTATCTCTTAAATGCACAGATTGGATTATTTACTGTGTCATGAATAAGCATGAACTGCACAACAAAAATCCACTGGTCAAATGTATGTGAAAAAAACCCGTACAGAATTCAGTTTACTTTCAAAAAGTCAGGGTTGTCGTCACACTCCATGAATTCACTCACATATCTGACGTAACAAAAGCATTCACATGTTCTTACATTAACATCAAATAACAGGGCCCAGGCTATTTTTTTAGAGCAGCCAGATAAATTACATTAAACTTAACTGTAATTGCTGCAGAGTTTCTAAAGTAAAGGAAGGAAAAGTCAGAACACTTTTCATTTAACCAACAAAGCTTAAAGAACAATACAATTAAAATAAAAGTAAAAATAATATAATAATCTATAATAAGCTTGTTAGACATGTGGAGTGCATTACTTATTTTACTGCAGAGCTTTAAAACAAAAAAACAGCAGAAGGCCTCCAGCACAGTCCCATCCACAAATCATAATAGATGACTTAACAACACAAGAACAATACCATATAGAGGTGTAATTTAAATATATGCAGTCTGTGGCACAACATATACATATATATTCTAATAGTACAACAGATGCAGTGCACAGGCAAGCAGTTGCACATTTTACTATAGGATCTCAATGTAAAGGAGTAAAAGCCAGAACAGAGCAAAGTAACAATAAGGAACATAAGTATTTTAGTTTTCATGGAGACGACTTATCCATAATGTCCCACTGCACTTGTTTCTGTGGTGCTCACTGTATTTCACTGACGTTTGTTTTATGACATTAGTGTCACAAAACCACCAAAGCTGAAATCATGAGCACAAGTGGAAAACTCTCCTGGATGCTTCATTTAAATGATGAAGTCTCAACTAGTTGTCCTTAAGGCTGCACACTTCACTGCACTGCAAAAGAAAACATAGCTATTGCTTTGATGAAAAAGATTCCGGCTCCGCCTGTCCTCTCTTCAGGCCCCAGCTGTGATGGCCATTTTGTGCAGGGAATATGTTGTTATACAGTTGTGTTTTGCCTTTATTCGATAGCTGACAGTTGAGTTGTGAGGGGGTAATTGTAGAGGCAGGATCATGCAACAATTGTCTCGAACCATTAACTCAGTCTAGGGATGTTGCAGATACATGGCCGGGGTCTTAACCCTTCGTTCTGCCAGGGTGCCTGATGTGCTTCACTTTACATCAGTATGCCGTCTACAACAACTACATAATGGGACATGTAACTACATTAATGTGTATTGGTCTGTGACACAGCTGAGTTTGTATGAAAGCGAGTGTAGATGTTAACTAGTGGACTGCAGCCGAAGTGGAACGACTGCGGCCCCTGGATAATACATTTATACGAGCCACATGAGGGTTCTGTGAGAGGGCTTGTATTCCTGTTGCTGGATTGTGTAAAATAGAAATACTGAGTTTGTTTTGGGTGTAACATTTACGGCATATTGTAGCACCTTATTCTGTCCTGATGCACTGGGGACCTGTGAGTGAGTAATGTAAATTCCAATTTCGGACCTCAAGGAAGAGCGAGCTGAATTATCCTCAGCCGAGCATTTCACGGATGACCTTTCCAGTCTTCAGCGTGAGCGGCAGTAATGTGAAAGGCAGATGGAAGGCTGAGTGATAGGGGTTGTGGGGGGGTGGAGCAGTGCCCTGTGACTCTGCTCCTGTAAGTGTGCTATGAATCTCCAATGGCGTTTTAACATATCAAGAGAGGTGCTTAATTTGATAACGATCACATCAATATATGAAATCCAGTGTGCCACCAAATTCTTCACCCATGCCATGAAAAGGTCCCTCACTTTAGAGCTGGCCAGCGAGATGGAAATCACAGCTGAGAGGAGAAGTTAAGCCTCTCCCCTGGACTCCGCATGAAGCGGGAGTTAATCTTGATAAAGGCTGGATGTCCATATGAAAATGCCAAAAGTGTATTCAAGATAAGAGGCCATGAGAGCCACACTCTAGGCCTCAGACGCTGACACTTTGTGGTGTATAACTGCACTCTTGTTTCCCTCCTCTTCTGCTGCTGCCTATTGCATTCCTTTCAAATTTTGATCTTTTTCTTCCGCCCTAGTGCTTGGAAATCTTCCCCTCCACTGCCTATGGAAAACAAAGACATGTCCATACAGTAAAAATAAGCTTGTCTGGCCTCAGAGGCTCTGACAAGGTGACTCATAAAGGGGTGTTACGGACAGAGAACAAGACACTCTGGGAGAGTCTGGAAACTCAAAACCCCTCAGCTCTGGGACTGATGGATGTTCCGTGCTGGACCATCCATCTGTGATGCAACCTCATAAAGATGTCAACTACCCAAATCAAAGGCAAAAAAAGGCGCCTGTTTTGCTCATTGGCTGTCCGAAAGTCTTTGCAAGTGCATGTTTGTCAGGAACCCCGGAATGAAGAAGCGGATAGAGAGATCACTCTCTCAACACTCATCGGGTGCTGTTTTTCTTTAACAGCCGTTAAATGATGCCTTCCTGGGAGTTTTTTCCTTTTCCCCCCACCCCCTGAAGTCTCTCATTATGTCCTGCAGAGCCATCTATGATCCCAGGCATGTTTCCCATGATGCCCCATCTGTCTGTCCTGCAATGACAGAGGGCCCGGCCTCCTCTCATTCCTGTCGGACAGCTCCATCACTCACCTCTGACTGTCGCTATCTCTACATCAAAACAATGCCGTGCCAGAGTGAATTAGTATGTCCTTCACCTTGGGTGGAACCCTGTCATTACTCTGCCAACACTCAAGAGAGAAGGATGTTATTTAGCACATGTTACAGGAAGTGCATCATTGGTGTGTCCTCAAAAGCTGCAGGCACTGAAACGTGTGGGGTTTATAGGTGTCTGGCTTTTGTTGACTATCAATTTGTGCAGAAGCTGTCAAGAAAGTTTTGCACGAAACACGTCAGTACATTGAGTTGACATGAGTTTGTAAATAAACACGCTGTGAATTGTAATTTTCTACATCCTTAACTGCCATGTCTGTGGATGGCATTCGAAGTTGCACTGACACAGAATCACAAGGTGAACCAGAGTTCATGAAACTGAAGTGATGACAATCATTGTTTGGTGAAACACATCAGCCTTGCAAATGTTGATAGAATGAGTGCAAACTCCAAGGAACAGATTATGTTTAGTGTGGACAATGTGAAGATTACATTGCTCCCTATGCGCGGATTATGTGACAATGGGAGCCTTGATGCATCCTATCTTAAATTACAGCTGAAAAGTTCAGAGCACAACTTTGGAATTAGACAGTTTCACTGGTGTTTTATTTTAAGGGCGTAACAAGACAGTGCCAGGGAGACTGGATGTATCTCCTTTGCTGCATATTCATAGCATAGTTCAAAATATATACTATTATATATGTTGAATATTTGATTGATGCAGAGCATTGAGATCTGGGATGCCCTCTGAAAAAGGTTTTTTTCTTTGTTATAATTTGTTGTTATGTTATCCTGCAAGACGGTGTGGCCAGTACACCAAAATTGTTTCATGCAAGTTGTCTCATAGGGCTTTAACAAGGTGTGACATCCACACCCTTCAACATGGGTAAGTAAAAACTACAACAACAAAAAAGCAGCAGTGGCAGCTCTCACGTTATTTCTAAGATCCTTTAGGAACAATATTGAAAGTCTGCTGTATTACCCTCTGAAAGATAAAGTGTTTTATCCCAATGTTGAGGAAGTTCTTGGATGCGTTCTTTTCAATTGTATCCCCGCTACATCAAACAAGTCTCTAGACATATGCCATCCGTCAATTGTCTGCCTCTTATCTCTGGTCAGTCACACTGGAAGAAGGGTAGTCCAGCTGTTTTTTCCAGCTCCTTCTGGGGGATCCTGAGGTGTTACTTTGCTAAATGAGATATATAATCTTTCCAGTGTGTATTGGGTCTAGCCTAGGATCTGCTATCAATTTTGCGAGCCCTGAGGACCTCCAATGGGTGGCTCCCTAGAGACATCTTCATCTGATCAAGCTAAACCACCAAAACTGACTCCTCAAATGAAGGAAGGATAGTTTAAATCTCAAATTTTCCTCTGATCACAAGTTGAAATGGGAAACAAGAGACTGTGGTTGAAGAAGAAGCAGCCTAACAAATTATAGGACTTTACTGACCTATCCTGCAGCCAGGAAAGTCAGTAGCTGGACCCTGTTCTCCAGAGTATAGATCTAAGCTGCGTGGTTAAAACGCCCTGTAGCTCCAAACAAAACTTGCCAACACTTACATTGACATACCTGTGGCCAACAAGTCCTCAAACCGGAAATACCATAGTCAGTCTTTCTCCCCTTTGATATGACCTGAAGGGGCGTAACTGTGACCTCCGTAGTATTGGTTAGAATAACCAACACCCTGATAAGGTTACGAGAAAGTCCAGGTTTGCTTAGGTTTATGCGCAAAATTGGCTCGCTATAGTAACTTTGTGCAACAACAGGCGTTCACAGCACGGAGTCGGAATGAAAGAGGAGCCATTCCCCCTTATTACAAGTCAGTGAACCTTCAAAATGACGTTTACAGCCATTATAATCAAAAGTAGCATAATGTTGCTTTTGATCCTTTTATCTTTGAGAGAAGGTGTGTACTGTTGATGGTGACCGCCCATCTTTATGCAAATACTTACTGACACTGAGACAATGCACACACACTGTATATAGGCTTTGAGAGCTGCAGACAACAACTACACACAACAATAAAGGCATCATTGCTCCCTCCTCGACAATTCTGCTTTGATGACCTTGCTGCTAAACAGAAACTATGGCAGCCGCTGCTGCTGAGCAAAGGGAGCGGCATGTCCTGTGCGATACAGATCGATAGTGGGCCCCGTTGAAGTGCGCCGCCTTTATAGCTGCTGAACCTGAGCTAGAAGGGTTAAAGGGATGAGGGAGGGCAATGGCAGGCGTGAACGCAGACAGAATGCTTGATGAGGAGGAGAAGCAGGGTATGGAGCCGGGATACAGGAAGCCCTGGGCTGGGCCTGAGAAGGCAGCACTCTTGCACGCTCTGAGAGGAGAAGAGAGAAACACAAGGTCCATGACAAAGATGGCAGGGGAAAAAAGGAAATCTTCATGAATGGTTTAAAAGGGAAAGAGGAATTTGGAAGCTTACACACGGCATGGGACGAGAAATAAAACCAGTGTTTTATTTGCATTTCGGCAGGGCTTGTTGTGGAAAATGGGCATGGCCTTTCACATGGTACTTAAAAGAGGAAGTGAGACATCTTGGCTGGTAAAAGACAAACAAACTGAGCAAAAGTTAAAGAGTCAGAACTTCAGGAATACGCTGAATACGTGTTCTTTATAAAACCGTTCAAAAAACAACTGTGAAACCACTGAGCTAAGAGCAGCTGTGATATATGGATAAAAATACTGCACCCAATCTAGCTTCCATATGTTCTAAAAGCCCCACTGAGGTCAGTTTACAAGTCTTAAATGTGTTTTCATATGGTCAACCATGATGGAAAGCCACGGCCGTGACATTTTGGGTCACTTGTGGGTGTTTTGTCAGGAAGAGCCAAGAGTTGTGTGGCTGCGACCGGGGGAAATGGAAAAGCTGAATCATAGCACTGCATGAAAAGAAGCGTTTGTGTCAATCTGTGTCGCAGAGAAGTGTTGGCACATCCTTCGGTTAACGACTTTCACACGTATCTGCAGGCAGCAAAGGAAACGCTCAGGGTTCCTGCAGTTGTCAAGCCTGTGAGCTGTTGAGATTTGACCCCCCCTGCTCCAACTCCTAGAGGACGCTTTCACATGCAAATGACAATGCTCTGAGCTTCACAAATGCAAATCAGTTTCCCTGAGAGCAGATAACACCAATGTGTAAGAGGCACCAACAACTATCTGGCTGAGTAAACCAGGCTTAAAATAAATATTAAACCTGAAATTTTAAATTGTTCTTAAGTAAGTAAGTGTGCTATAATGAATTATATTGTATACCACGAACAAAGGTCAATGCAGTCAAAAGAAATGAAACAATGCACTTTATTTCAAATTTTTATTGTCATCCAATCCTAAATCTCAACAACTGTACAGAGTGGCATGATTACAGTCACTTTTTCAATTGTGCTGGTTAAATGCACAGAGGAAGTGTAAACCACACCTCTACCAGCAAATAAATGATGCTGGGTATGATCATCTGTGTCCTGTAAGCTCCAAACTTCTACTGGCTTTCCATAAAAATATCTGTCCTCCCAAAATACTGGCATCAAATTCACATGTCAATGGCAAACTAAGCTGTTCCATGAATTATAAATGGTACCTTTTCACCACTACTTTCAAAATTGCTATGAAACATTCATTGATTTAATGATTTAATAATAAAAATAGTAATATTTAATCCCCCATGGACTGCACAGTGACAAAACACAGCAGCCGGCTGTTTGGATACAACATACATCTCCACTCAGTTTGATTATTATTTTAAATATAAAGGAGACACAATATAGAGCTTAAATTCCTTCATAATTTGAACTTCAATTGTCTAATTGTTGTTATTAAACTTTCTCAGTATTCCATTAAAACAGTCAACACTTTTATCCAAAGCGACTTACGATAAGTGCATTCAACTATAAGGTTACGAACACAGAACAGCGTGAATCATGTGTGTAAATGTACTAAACACCACAAAAAATAAACCTGGCCTCAGTCAAATACTTATCCCATATGAATTAACCGCTGCTCACGTCACCCGCTCGCGTCATCAGCTGATGGACTCGTCCAATCAGAGCCTCGTAAACGCCGTGCAGCAGCGTCGAGTGTCCCGCAGACAGGAAGCGGGTCGTGTTTAGCTTGTCCCGTACGAGTGACTCTGTCTTCGGGGTAAATAACTTGCTGAAGTCGACACGACGCTGTTCCCTGGAGGAGAAGATGAGTGCGTGTGGAGGCAGAGCCGCGGGCCCGGTGTGGACGAGTCGAGGCGGAGAAGACGGGCGCACAGTCCCTGAGTTACGGTGAGCTAGAGCCGCCATGCTAACCACTAAGCTAACTGGTACATCTGAAAGCATGTCCGCCACTCTTTGGGATAGCGAGAAAGTTGCTTAAATACGAATACAGCATCGAGTGCTGGAGCAGATCTAGTGCATGTGTAAATATGTATGAATTACTTAGATGTAACAGTTTGTTCTCGTTAAGTTTTTTCATCAACGTGACTTTTTTCTGTATGTTTTCACAGCCTCAGCCCCCCCCCCCCCCCCCACACACACACACACACGCACACACACACACAAACAAAGAGGCGTTAGGCTGAGACGCTGAAAGTCCGGATTTAAAGTGCAGAAAATGAAGCCATTGAATGTAAGTAACTGTTTATGAATTGTTTTGGTGTTTTTTTGCTGTGGATCTTCCAACGGTGATGCAGCGCGGCTATTTCCGTTTATTAATAATAAAGTCATGTTACATGTGTTGTTTTCCAGCTGCCTGTCCATGACGTACAAAGACACACTATGAGCCAGTATGATCCGACCAGACCTTACATCAGCATTGAGGAGTTGTCGGAGAAGAAAGAGGGTAAGGTTATATTCATTAAATAATTTTCCAGTTACATGTAAAGGTGTATGTTGTAATTGAACTGTGCTAATTTTACTGAATGTGTTTACAGCTGATTGAAGCGGGACAGATGACATGGATCCATCCTTCCACAGCCAGGAGTGCACCGACCTGTGTCCCACACTTCATATAAGACTGGAAGCTACACTGATCTCACAGCTACACACCACAGACGTCTACACACTGGAGAAGAGTCCCACAAAGAAGTCATGACCCAGAGGCTGCAGAGAAACATTTCAAGCCTCATCTGAGTTTTTGTACAATATTTTTGCTGTATGTAAATAAAGCTTTCACTCCACATATACCTTGTTCACATTTGTTCCCTGTACAATATGTTCACCTATAACATCAAGCATCACATGAATGTTTAGTTTTAATTAACTGCAGTGCTTTTGGTAAAGGCTTACTTATAAATAATAATAAATATTAATATATACATTTTTATTATAAATATTGTGTGGGAGGGGCTTACCCCACGTGCGGAATGCTGTGACCCCACGTGTGCACTGCAATGACCCATAAGGTGACCAATAGCAACACTTCTACCAACCAATCACGAGTGACATTAGTTTCAAGGGTCTGTGGTTTCCTCCAATGGTGAGTAGAGAGAGGTTCTAGCCAGCGGCTGGACTCCGATTCATATGCTAATTAGATCACACGTCGCGATCGGTCCGCGAGGCTCAGCGAGCCCCCCCGCGGCTCTCTCCTTTGTTCTCCAAATCCCCCTTAAGGTCCGCAAACGCCGATAGACCCACCTTGTCTTCACTGGCGAACGCCGAGGTAACATCATGGAAACAGTTGGTTACAGCAGGGGATTAGGCCTGTCCGTAGAGGTTCACTGTGACAATAATACTGCTTTTCGTCTAGTGTAGCTTGCAGAATAGAAGGTTTGAAACGGCCTTCAGTGGACGTTTCACGTGTTGTGCTGTTTCTGGGCTTCTCCAGAGAAGACAATGGACATTACCGGGGGCTACTCATGCCTATAAATAAGACAGGAAGCGCAGAAGGTAATATTGACGCAGAAATAGCCAGTGTAGCAGTCCATTAGTCTTATAAAAAATGGAGGCAGGCGCTAGTGGTCAGGCTGAGAAAACAACCCAGAAGTTGAGCAATCAGAGAGTGTTACACTGAAGACAATGCACGCAAAGTCAGTGACCTGCACTGAATCCCTCAAACTTCTTCCCTTTCCTCAGGAGTTGTTAATGGAAAAAAAAATCAGCGAAGACTCACCCATCTTCGGCGCTCTAGCCACTTCCATTCTCTCTATTTGAAAGGTTCAAGAGTTAGAAACACATTTCTGAAAGAGTGTTTCATTTTCCCGTGGGCAAGCTGTGAGGAAGTTATATCTGGCATAAAGGTTACATCGCAAATGACTCATTACATATGGAGGAGTGCGATGAAGGGAAGCAACTTTAGCTTTGCAATTTAGCCATCATTACAATCAATCATCCAGATGCTACGAATTACCAAATGAGACCTGTCGTGGTGAGATCAGTGCTATTTGTCAAAGGGCAGGAATGGGCTGGTTAATGAGCATTTGGTCACATCTAACTCAGACAAAGGCTGAATTACTTTCTGAATGGATAAAAAACAAGGCCATTAGAGTCACTCAGCACAAATCTCGTTTTTATTTCCCCAAAATAAACAGTTCTCTTCTAAATGTTTTGCTGATAGCCACAGATTAAAAGAGCAGCTTAAAAGCAAAAAAGCTCCAAACAAAAAAGTGGTTTGAAAGAGGAATTTGTGGTAAATGAAAGCACCAGAAAACAGCAACAGATGTACTCCGCTGAACAAAATGAAGGCTGCCATATAAATAAACCTAGTGTACTGGCATGTTGAAGCATTTAAAAGGTCTAGAAACTATGAAACTAGAATTAACAAAAAAAACAAAAAACAAACCAAAAGTCTGTCACTTCCCCGAAAAACCATTTGAAATTCAATTGGAGGAGCAGTTGTTGAGGAAATTGAAGGATAGTCTGAATAAAAACGGATTTTTTGCATTTAGTAGATGGACATGTTGGATTATTTAATGTCTACAATTAAGTCCCCCCAAAAAAACTGTGAACCAAATTCAGAGGTAGTCATTTGACTGTTTACGGTACAAAATTAACTTTTTGGGTTTTCCCTGGATGGTGTTTCCTTGCCAACTTGTGGAAGAACGATACGATATATGTTGTATGTGGGTTTACTGCCGAGACCAAACAGTGGCCTAGAACCAAAACTTTGTGTGACTTGAATTGACTTAACCTCTTTACTCCATAAATAATTAGCATAAAAAATGTAATACATTTCTTTAGAAAATATTCAGGCTCATTTTATGCCCACTTTGTCTTTTTATAGTTGGATCTTAAATTTAAATCTACTCACATTAACCCATATTTACAAATAGAAAACATGATTCAATGGAGGTCTAACTTTCAAAATGATTGCATCAAACATTTTAAATCCTAACAAATACAATTTAGAGGAATATAGCTTCTTATTTGCGGAAATTATGCTTCTCTTATGATTCTCTTGTGGGGATAAAAATGAGAAGACTATTATCAATTTAATTCTTGTTGACATTAAGGCTACAACCAAAAGCTGGTTTTTATAAGTAGCATCAAGACTTTAAATGGGTAAACAGCTCGTCTGTCTGTGTCCAACGATAATAAAACCTGCCCACCAATACGTCCTAAAGTCATTAATTACCTTGTTGAATCATATTTGTTTAATCAGTACAAAAACCCCAGTGTTCAAATGACAAATCACTGTTTTACAGCTTTGTGCCAGACTGATTATTGGATGGAGGCCAGCAACAGAGGGTCCAGGAAGTGATTACCCTCAGTCACTCTTAATCTTACTGCAGATTTAATCATGCGTCATGTGTGTATTTTTTACACTTTATGTTTTAAAATGAAAAGGATTTTTTTTTTAATCCGATAAAATTGTACTCACTGGCAAGGACTCTCAGATCAGACTAATCAAGTCTCACATAAACCTCAGCTGATCATTAGAATCCCATCTTTTACTGTGTATCATGTAACAGCCAGTATAGAGATTATTATAGTAAAATACAGAAAAAAACTGCACTCATCTTAATTTTTCATTTAGAGCATTCGAATTGTAATAAGCCCAAAAAAACAGTTGGAAATCCAGCACGGGACATCCGGGTCACTGGAGGTTTTTCCTGTAGGAACCAGTGACAGCGGGAGGGAAGGGAGCCAAACCAGACACTGACTGGTCAGGTCTGTGGGAGGAAGGGGCACTAAAGATAATTTGTGACTAACATCAGAGTGAAAGCTATGCTAACTGTGTGTGGTTGGCCCTCAAGTGCTGTTGTAAATGTTGCAACATTACCGTCTGATTGAATATAGTGGGAAATTATACTGGGAAGCTTTATTCAAATCTTAGCTGAAGATTTTAAATAGGCATCAAAGTGAATGGGCAAATTATCAATCACTTGGGATCTGTCCGCTCATTTGGTTCATTGTTCATCAAAAAATAATTACATTTACATTTCCTTTAGCCAGAATGTCACTGAGTGGAGCACATACCTCCATCAAGGCCCCATAGTTTAAATGCAATCACGCTCACCACATTTCACACACTCAGAGATATCAGTAAAATGTGCCTGATTCTTTTCAGCAAGAGCCAGGAAATATTCTTTGGGAAAATGTGGGAAAATGCCCTTCCTCACAATGCTCAAGAAAGGGGAAAACAAAATCCTGGATCTGCAGCAAAATGTCATAGGTTCTTCCCTGACCCACATCTGTCCAGTCGTTTTTGCATATTCTTGTTTACACACAAACCAACTAATCAATCTTTCACAATTCATTAATCATATTTGATTCCTTCATTGACAAGACTTTGGTGAACTGACCACGCCTTGACCACCACCATCACTCCATAATGTATAATTACTAAAAATCATATCTACTATAATGACAGCAGATGAGTCTTCACTTTCTCCAGAGGATAAACCTTGTGTACCACCTCCAATCTGAGCTTCTACTACTGGTACGCACACAATACTGTGTTGTGGGGAAGTATGTATATGATGTGCTTCTGTACAAACATCAATATTCACTGAAAGGAATTAGGCAATAAAAGCTGGTTATTTTCCATCATACTCTATTTGCGCTCTATACCAACTGTTACATACATTATAAACCCACCCCCTCAATAGCATGAGTGCTTCTTTGTCAGCGAGTCAGTGATGAATACAGTCACTTCATTATATCTAGATGATTACAGGCATCTGTTTAATCAATACCCACATGCAAATGTTGCCGTCACTGTTCTTCTGTCCACACTGGCTGTGTATATGTTCCTGATCCCTTCCTAATTTTGGCTCTAGTGTGAAAACATTGAACATGTTTTACAGTTTTCTATTGCAAAAGTTTGTTTCCCATGATGGAACATGTATTTCCATTTGTTTCACTTTGTGTCCACATTTTCAGTTTGCATGTCAGTTGAAGCTTTAATTGTGAGAAGAAAAAAAAAAAACTACGTACATGAGGCATGATGGACTCACACATCAGATCTGAGGAGACAAATGTTGTGATGGTTACATGCAACTCAATACATAAGCTTATTCAATGATGATAATATAATTATATTATTTGGTATTATATTCAATGTAATATTTAATAAAGATTTTTTTAGTTTTTATTTAACTTTAATGTATGTATTTCCCTTAACACTTCCTCTTCTTATAGCACACACATACATTTCTCCTATTTGACTTTGTCTGGTTTGTCATAATCTCTGTATGACTCACCACTGTATCTTTTAACAATAAAGAATAGAAATAAAGAGATGAACGGCGAACAGCAGCTCCTTTAATGACGTCATCTCGTTGCGTCCTCTTCTTGTGCGGTGGTTTTACGGCACCCCAGTGGAGAATTAACTCCACCAACTGCTTATCTGTCTATTCACACAAAAGCAGTGGATGGGAACGGGCATTAATTCTCATTTACTTTTGCCTTTACGCTTTTTCCAACACACAGAGGGAACATTGCGGTGTAAAAGAATACCACTAGCAGGAGATTTGCACTTGATTTGACTAATTCAGACTGCGGATGGCTAATATTAGCACCAACTGACCTTTGAAATGTATTTTTTTGCACAGATTGAAGTGCTGTGGGATTCGTCCCCCATCACTTGCACTTGAATTGGAAAAGCAATCTCCTCATAGCTCTCGTTACAGGTGAATATGGCCCTGAAATGTCATGTAAGCAGCAGGCTGACAGCTTGTAACTGCATCTCTTTATCATCTGTACAGTTTGCTGCAGGGATGTTTAAGTGCTTATAATATGGATGCATATGTGCATTGTATGCATGTTAAGAATCCCCAGCAGCTGTTTCATTCTTCACACCTGCCTGTTTATTGTAATTTATGACAATGAAGAAAAGCCACACGTCTGCTGGACGACTGAAGTCAAGCTGTTTGTTACGGTTCCCAAATAGAGACGAGTGATTTATAAAGAAATGGGAGCTTGTATTGCAAACGATAACATGTCCAGGTATTGCAGGACAAATAGGAGGTGGGCCTCCCAGACTCAATCTGCTTACTTAGTGTTTGCCTTTGTGTAACTTGGCAGAATGTGAGACGGTTGTGCAACTGTGTGGGTGGAGTGTGGGGCTTTTTTAATTTTTCTACGCAAACCGGTGTGACTAAATGGATTCGGGCAGTTCACAGTCAAAATTTATTTCTGTGCAATGTCTTCAAACGTTATTTTTCTTTTATTTCTATTTTGGCCACCACACACACAGTCGCGCACACACGCACTCATATGAGTAATGATTGTTTATTTGTGGAGCTAAAGGAAGTGGTTAATTATGCTGTCAGCGTCTTCCTACAGAAAACTGATGAACTGCCTCTGTGTCGTGATGTAGTGCTGAGAAATAAAACCCCAGTTAATCATACACCAAGTGGCGGGTTCACAATCTGTCTGCCCACGGACTCACTTTTCCCCTTGATAGCTCATATACAGCTCATTGCTCTAATCCCCCTACTTTCTCTGGCATGCCCCCCCATTTATTCTAAATTATTTGACTTTACTATTTTTACCATTTCCAGGAGTCTATTCCAGTGCCTGTGTCCACTTTATTTGTGGCACTTAAGTTCCTCGATTATACATTGGCGTTGATACAAGGACTTAGAAATGAGAGGTAGATTAAGGTGCATATTGATGTGAGGACAGCAAATTGTAAATATAAAGCCAGTCAGAGTTAGTTTAGTTCAACTTGATTTCATGTTAAATGGCTTTTTGTAATAAGTCTGGTTTATTTCTTGGTGCATGACATACTATAACAGCATTAAGTAACTTTTCCAGGCTTTCTGCTTGGAAACTGTAAGTTGAAGGAGTATTTTTTTTGTTTCAAGACATAGCCTGCACTCTACCACCACATTTGCTTTCCGCGTCTGTGCTCTTCATCCAATAAAAGCAAAAACAAGTTTGTCACATTTACAGATTTTGACCTCACCCTCTAGACATTTCTAAGTTACGCAGAAAATTTTCAGCAAAGTGTAACATTGCTTCCCAAGACAACAGTACAGAGAGCAGATCACAAATGTAATTTTACACTTCACAAATCTTCACATGGATGTTTTGCAAAGATAAAACCAACCAACACACACACTGGGAATACGAAGCACAGTCACCACACATCAGAACTAATAAAAAAAAAGTCTAAGAAGGACCTGAGCGAAGGTAGCTTGGCAACCAGGGTCTGGAACAAGGTACTGTGCATATAGTGAGCTTAACAGGAGAGGAAATGATAAGGCTTATCAGTCATAGGCAACGACTGGCCATCAGTCCTGGCCAGCAGGATTCCACTACAGTGGCACAGATGTCTGGAAAGACTCAGGGCAGCTGCAGAATCTGGACAGTTGTTATGACTCCAACAACCATTCAGAGTTTTCCACTCATATTTCTATAAATGGGATTTTCTTGAGAAAGCCTGATGGTTTGCAGAAAATGTACCTCGACGACTTTCACTCGACATTTGTGACAAAGATCTGCTACACCACTTAACCTTTGTGATATATAGACACTAGAGGTAGACAACACTGCTGTTGATTTGATCTTCATATATTCATTTTGCCTTGATGGAGCATTGAAATCCCGAAGCAATTATCTAATCGTTTGGCAGCCATTCCATGCATGAAGAAATGCAGTTACAGCTCAGGAGCTTTAGTTAATGTTCACATCTCTGAGGCTGTGGCGTGATTGTTGGTGTCTGTCTGGCTGGTTCTAGCATTTCTGTAAGAGAGTGTTTTTCTCGTGATGGAGACAAAAACTCACCCAGTAGCTGCCGTTCTGTGGACAGAGAAACCTTGTTGAAGAGGGGCCATAGAATTGTCAGCCTGGTTGGAGCTTACAGGAAGGCTACGTTAAATCACTCTTTGCAACTGTGGTGAGCACAAAAGCAACTAAGAATGAACCACACTTTCAACCTTGAGGCGGATGGTATACATTAGGAGAAGACCACATCGGGTTTCATACTATGGGACTCAAATTGTCAATACTGTGAACCTTTGTTGGTGTCTGCTTGGCAGGCAGGTTCTGAGGGCTATGGTAATGTATTGACCAAAGCTCAACACAAGAACATTGCTAGAAATAATTTTAAGGGTTGTGGTTCTTAGGGTGCAAGAAGAGGACTGATTTGTTCATCTTAAATTAAGTTACTTGGAATAACAGTTGTCTTATTTTGAAATAAGGGCAACATTAGGCCACAAAATGAAGACTCAACAAGAGAGTGATAATAAACCATTGTTTTTCAAAGGCTGGAATAGATGGACTGATAGATTGATTCTGCATCACAAGCTTTAGCTCATATTGATCACTTCACCTTCTCGATTGTAAAGGCGAGCCTGAGAAGCAGTAAGAAGAAGAAACCAGAAATGTTGGTGGGACTCATCGCGTTCAGCATATGAACACAATGGTCCTTAATATTAATATTGGCATGAGCAGACATTTCCCTCAGAACATTAAAAACTGGAGTTGCATTAAATTAGTTTCACAGACAGCTGTGTGCAGAGAGGCACCTTTATTACAATAGTAAGGAAGGCGCAGCCCGCTGATATCTGATATTCGGTCAAACACCAGCCAAATATATGAGTCTGATCCCGTTATGACTTCGATCCCTCAACATCTTTCATTGGGACTTTTTTCCCCGTGCAGTAAATTAATGTAATGCTCCTGGACCATGCAAAAACTACGCCCCATACAGAGAGACGATTGAAGTGCCACGACAATCACACATCACTCATCAGCGCAGGAATCCAAGCATAGAGGTCTCAGATTCACAGTTCCTTATCTCCATAGAAACACCTTATTCCATTCTTTTTTATTTTTTTTTCTATTATTCTCACTTGACACACAGAGTGGCTTTCAGCTTTTGCATAAGAAACTAATCTTCGGGCTTTTGGATCCCAGGTGATATCTTGTTACGATACCACGAGTGGTGGTGCCCTTTTGGGGGCCTTGAAGTTTTGGCCCAAAGTTAAGTCCTGCTGCGTAAACCCAGTATAATTCCAGAGGACCGTACTTTTTTCTTCTATTTCTAACAGGTAAGCATTAACCTGCTACCTTCCTGTAATTAATATCCCAGGAGCTGAAGGTGAAGCAGTCATGCAGTTTGTTTTTCTCTTTTCTCCAGCATCATCTTCCCTATCCAACCTGACAGTGTTGGTAACTGTGCATTGTGAGGCTTTGGCACAGGTTGATGTTTAGTATACAGGAGCTGTAGCGAGGACCTGATACTCCTTAATGCTCCTGCTATTAAGAACCAAATCACATTGCAAACACTTCATTAAACAGCCCGAGGCGCTGTCATTGTTTAATGACATATCGATGAGTGTGTTCAGTGGACAACAGCCGCAACAGCACTCTGCCTGCCTTTTTTTTTTTCCTGCGCTCCCTGGGGTTGTCATCTGTCACTCCATCTCCTGCTAATCGATGTCTCTGGAGAATGCTGCGGTAGCCCCACTGGTGACAAGGTGCATTAAAAATGTAGCGCTGTTATCTCTGCCTGGCTATTCATGAATTTTGTATGGTCTGGAGAGGTCCTCGAAAGTATGATATTAATAGTGTCATTGTCCTTGGTAAACAGGAACTGTGCTCTTGTCATTAGACATCTTGACACAAAGAGCTTAACGCACCGCAAAAAATATGGGTAATAAATCACTGCATGAAATAAGTAAAGGTGTAGTCATGGTGACGATTCGACATAAGATGACCATCTCACACTTCATTCGCCAGGAGTACCCTCTCTTAACCAATTATGCGTTTGTGTTATGGCCTCAATGGCGTTGTATCTGGCTGCAGCAATTTTTATGAAAGAAAGACATGATAAACTCACTGTACACTACATCTGCAGCACCAAACAACACAAGGATAGAGTCAGACACTTTAGCCGGTGAACATAATGGAACATCTAGCCAGAGAGAGTCACAGACATTTTTCTAGAAGGGTTGAAGAAGACCAAACATGAGATAAAATCGAATTATATTATACATCGGTGCATTCATCAGGTTACACAACTCCAAATTAATGCAAATGACCCAGTGTCTGCTGAATGTAAAAGTGATTTTTTACATTAATAATTTGTAAAATAAAAGGTGCAACTGAGTCTGTGTTTTTCAACTTGCTGAGGTTTCCTCTGCGCCAGTACATCTATCAACACCTCTGGATAGCAGGACCATAACCTATGTTGCAATAAACTACACTGCACACTCTCAGTCGTGCTGGGAAAATCATATTTAATGTACTTGTAATAAATTACATCATGAATACTTTAAGCATTTGCTGTTTTCTTAACAGTACATATTTGTTGATGTGAAATAACTACATTGAGGATGTCTTTTGAAATCTCTGCAACAGCAGATTAAAGCTGACACACTGACGGATCATGATCTTTTAAATTGATATGCTGGACTAGTCACAAACTGTTGTTTATTTCAGAAACTGCAGAACAACATTTTCTTTGATTTTGAGTTGTGTTACCTATTATGTTACCTGAATGTAAACTCTTTTAGCTGCGGTTTGTTGCAGGCATTAGACAGTGGATATTTAGACCCTATGTTTAGATCCCTTCCATGACTGAAAGTTATGCACAGAATCATGAAAGTGAAGTGCTACAGCAGACAGTTGTATCCTAATAAAGTGATGAATACATTGTCTTAAAATATTAATCATAGCTGCTTTAAAAAAGCTTGTAACTCTAAGGGCTTCATTTTTAAAGTAGCTTATCCAACCTTGGATGTCAGAGTTGTTTTGTACCTTGAAGCTTCTAATTATCAAGAGTATGTGTCCATGTGGTAGGACTCTATGGACCCAGAAAAATGGTGAAAAGATCTTGAAAAGAGAGAGTCTTAGCAAAATGATGATATCCACCAAACCAGCAGCCTCAGGCAGACACAACTGGCATACCAGTCCTACAGTAGTTCTATTGTTCAGCTGTCAGGATTGTGCTAGCACAGACATGCAGGCTAAGCCATCCAGGGGACCAGATGTCATGTCACTACCCTTATTGAGCTGCCCGTCTCTCTGAAAGCCTGAGTCATTTAACATGTTTGGGCTTCAAGCTCAAAACTACACTAATGGCCTCTATCTGGAGAAACTTCCGATGGGGGCGGGGGGTCTGTCACACCCATCAGCAATGCCGCCCAGCCTTCGCCCCCTCGGCGGCGTCACACTTCACATTATTTTGATGCTGCATAAATCATCATGGCTGGTTCTGACAGAGGCCAGCGGGTGATCTCATAGAGGTCAAGAGGGTCGCACACTGGCTTTTGAAGAAGGCAAGTCTGTGCAAGCTGTCATATTAGAATTCCTCCTATTTTATCTCACCCCATCACTCTGGGTGAACTTCCTCGCATGGGTCATGACTTTTTATCCCCTCTACATGTTTGTACATTAATGCCAGAAACTTGAATTTTATTTATGAAACTGAGTACTTTTATTTTCAAACTTGTTGCTGTTGGTTTATATGCTGGAACTAGTTTAAATGATTACGTGTTGGATTCAGATTCATTGTACGGCCTTTAAAAAGAGGCCTCTTGGAAATGAAGCCGCTTGCACCGATCAGTTAATTACGGGGGCTAACTTGGAGGTGTGTGTTATGTCTGCAGGCAGGAGCTGTCACCTGTGCTTGGCCAGACCCCAGAATGGCCTCAGCACTCTCCTCAGTGTCCCAGCTGTGCCCGGGTCACACACAATGTAGGGGAGATCATTAACATCCCCAGCATCCATTCCAGTAAAGGTCCACATGCTGCACATGCTGTCAGCACTGGTTCCAGTGAGGACAGAGTCCACATAAAATATCCACATAAAAAGAAAAAATGTGTCCACATAAAATATCATGTAAATAACAACCTTTTGCGAGGGAAAAATAAGAAATCATGGATTCTGTACCACATCTGCAGAGACTGAAATAATTTACTTTAAGTGTAGCAGTGACAGTGGCAGACAATTTTATAGGAAGCTAGTAGAAGAAACAAGGAAGGTGATCAGTCCAAATGGCAGGTACAGTCGATCTGTCTTGGTGGGAGGAGGAAACAAGACTATATTTTGTTCCATGAAAGAAAACTCTAATAAATCATAATGACACTATAGGTGGTTTGTTGCTGCTTTCAAAACCCAGCAGCTTTTCAAGATCAGGCACCCCCTGTTTGCCTTCAACAATGACCTATATGACAAAGTAAAACTGCATTATTCCAGTTTTTTTATCATCTTCCACAAATGACTTATACTTCTAGTACAACTGCTTGGTTCAGGTTGTCGAAGTTCAATAAACAATAAACAAACAAAGGAAAAAAAAGACAGGAATCGACCAGATACAATATTCTTATTTATAAATTTTCCTTTCTAGCCTTGATGTCCACTGAGAGGACTTTACAGTTCAGTTTCTTTCCATTCATCCATTCTCACACACATTCATACAGTGCATTTATGTGCAGCTCCTTTCTCTGTGAGATGGGGCAATTTTGAGGGCTCAGTATCTTGCCCAAGGACACTTATGCATGTGGAATGGGGAGCGACCTGCCGACATTCTCTTTAGAGGATGACCGCTCTATCCCTGAGCCACAGCTGCCCAATATTTGCACGACCGCAACATGCCTTTATCAGAAAATGTAAAATAATTGGGTTTTAAGCATTTGAACACAACTATTGTTATTTTCTGTCGAGTGAAAAGTCGAAAAAACATTTCCAATGCAGCTTGAATCTTTGGGATAGACTGAGGCTTTACACACAATATGCTCTCACCTCCTCCGAGTATTGCAATTGCTTTCTGCACCTTTTATGTAAAATACCCTGCTGCTGCTTCTGGTGTTTGTTCATTTAAAAACATTAAAGAAATTAATGGACTCATAGAAAAAATAACTACTGCTTGAATTGGACAGTGCAGGTTTCATTGCTTACAGACACCTATGTGAAGGTGCCCTTGAGCAAGGCACTTAACCTTGTTAACTAACCACGCATTTGGTGGTAATCAGCAGGAAACTGATTGGATTTTGCACCACTCCGGTGTGAATGTGTGTGAGTTTGAATGGGAAGCAGGACACAACTGAAATACACTACATCAGGGAGCTATTATTTCTAATAATACTTATTTCTGAGAGGCGTATATACTTTCAATGTTCGCCAAGCCACAATATTTTATTTATTTGTCCATGGAAATTACCATGAGGTCTGTCTACAGAGATTGACTTTGACTTGAGCTAGGGGAAACAGGGCGTTGCGACTTAAAAAAACACTGTTTTGCGTCAGTGTCAACAAAAAATGTGAATGTGAACAGGCTCTTGGCAGGCTAAACATACATGTTAAAGCCGTGGTTATCTGATATCCTCTGGCAGCCCTTGATATCAGATTATCAATGAATGAATTCCAGAGTGAAAACATATTTTATTTCACTGTTGCCAAAGTTGAACAACGCCAGCATTGGGGCATTTGTGTTGCATCAGGGACCGGAGTGAAGCTTTGAGGAACAATAATACAAAAAAAAGTAGAAGGGAGAGATGTCTTGAGTCTCTGCAGGATATTTTCTGTGTGTTGCTGAATGTCATCTTTCATTTTGATTGTTAGAAACAAGGCTGGGAGACAGTGGCGCATTTCTGATTAATGTTTTCCTCTGTTTTGCATCTATAAATTATTAGGGATGACACCGGCTTTGGGAAGTACGGCTCCCAGCAGATAAAGCTTACAGTATGGATTTATCCCACACCGATAAAAGTCTCATAGCCAGTGCTCAGGGCTCAGTTATGCATTATTATTCATTAGTCCTTCTACCTTAGTGCCTTCTCTCCTGGCCTGTACACTCAGCTGCTCAGGAAACACAAAGACTGTGCTACGTTCGAGCTTTATGGAACATGGATAAATGGGACAGTGTCACTGCTAAAACACCAGAGGCCAAAAGTGTCGACACTTACATCAAAAATAATTAAGACAAGTACAATTACTGGATATTTCCCTATTATCAAAATGAATCTCGCATAAGTATGCACGTATGGAATTTATAAATTCCCCAGCAAACTCCTAACAATGTCAAGTAATACTTTGGAAATGTAACACTCAAATGTTGTGCTACCTGTTTTGAGTGTTTTGGAGAAGGTGCTGCTGCTTGTCTTCAGGCTGCCCTGTACTGATTGCATGAAGTTACAAGCAAAAGTGATTACACTGCAAACAAGTTGGAGGTCTGTAAGTTTGTTTTCCATCTACAAGCTCTACTTTAACAGTTGATTACTTTTCACCCTGGTAGACACCCTACAAGTTCAGAATCAAATGTCATTCTTTGACTCGGCTCCAGCTGTGGAATGCAACACCAATGTTAATCTAGCTAGCCGTATCCCATATTGTACCTTAGGATGGTGAGTTAAAGTTGCATCCAGTTTGCCAACAGTCCAATATGAGAGGATGAAGAAGTAGCCCTGACCAGTGAGGACAGTTTATATATAGATATATATTATACATATGTGTGTGTCTGTATGTTTACCAACTATTTGATGCCAAAATGGCTCATGTAAAAAAAGTTCTCCTGCCTGAACATTACCAGCAGATTATGGTAAAATCTGAAAATGATCATCATGAGTCATTTGAAAAGTGTTGACAATGGATCCTGACTTTTCATTGCAGAGTTTTATGTAAAACATTAGAGAAACAGCAGGCTGCGAGGAGAGTTGCAGCAATGGATTCCCACAGTTTTCAGGAATTCTTTAATATGTTCATGTTATATTGCATCTCATTCCCTATTCATGAAATGTATTTTCAAGCAACAAGTTAAAGCTGCATGTTGTAGTTGTGGTAAATAATGTGACAGATACATGGACAAGTCTCAATAAAGCTTCTTAACGTTTTTTTTTTTTATTTACATCAAAGAAATTGGCATACTGTGCTGAGAGTGCATTTTATCATCCTGCAAAGTCAGGGAATTCTGATAGAGACTTCTTTCATCACTGTCACACTATTCAGAGGTATTGTCATGTTCATTTGAAATTTTAAATGATGCCTCGTGGCACTTCCTCCCATCCTGTGTGATCTGATTTTAAAGTACATTCAAAGCATTTTGCTGCATGTTTTACTGAGTGAAATGAACCCATGCACGGGTATTGTATTTCTGCATATGAAGCATTATCTCATTTCACGCTTCCTAGAATGAATATTTGATATTTTTGGGAAACTTTCTAATCTCCAATAAAAATGTAAAGAGTTTATGTCTGCACTGCATACATTTGTTAAGACAAGGCTCATCAGTCATTACTGAGGTTTGAGACAGTCCTCAAGTGACATATTAAAGTATCGGTTTATTGTTGAAATACCTACAACTGATCTAGAGGGTATTGTATTATATTGCAATGAGCATCATGCGTCCTATCACTTTTGGCAGCATTCATAATCAAACAATTTGTTGTGCATTGACAACATATTTTGTTGTTTGGTCTTTAAAAATGTTTTCCATCAATTCCCTCAACATGATATTTTGAAATCTGAAAATTTAAATGGCAAACTGTACTTACTAACTAATAAACTCTCTCTATTTCTGGCCACTCTACAGGCTTCATTCTGGTGCCATCATGACACCAAAATGTCAACTTTGCATGATTTCAAGATTTCTCTCAACAAACTGGCACTTGGCCATGATGTGCTTGGCAGTTTCATGCTGCTGCTGGTATAACATGAGTCTGAATCAGATGAGTTTTATTTTTATTTTTGTATGTCTCAATTTGTATCAATATAGCTCTCAACACTGGTTTGTTACAGTGAACATTATTATATTGCCAGTGGCCTAGGCAGAATTAATATTTTGAACAGGCCTGTAAAAAAGTGGGTGGGCCCAACTTTTCCCACAAACAGGGAATCATAAAAAGTAAAAGGATTAAAAGTAGACGTAGGCCAAACACAGAAAAACATATGAAACACAAAGGCAATAACAGCCTATACAGCTGAGCTCAGACTATAAACAACAGTATAGACGTTATATCCCATACGTGCCGGCAGAACCAAGTGCACATCTGCTGTACAGTGTAAGGCACTTTTTATTAATCATTTTTTTCATGGCTGGAACGTTATAAATATTATGGATGTTTTAATAGGCCACTAAGAATTTCTGCTGACGGTCAGTGTGACATGTGTTTTTGTGTGTGCGTGTTTCTATTTATTTATTGTTTTGGTTTTTAGTAACAAAAATAATTTATATTGGTCCAAGTTGGCTGGGTGAGCAAATGAGTAACGTGGGTGGGCCGTTGTTGCTCTGGACCATTACATGCTATGCATCTGCTTGCAACTCAATTTCACTCAACTTCTCCAATATGTATGTATGTAACTTCATTGCTATACATTGTGGATCACTGCCAGAGTCACTGAGTAATACCTGCATGTCCTCCATCTATAGCATTTAAAAAAAAACTCGGGCTGAAATCGCTATACATTTTTGAAAATGGATATCTGTCTGCATATGTCTTGGTATCCAGTTTGGAGTGAATATGACTTTGCTGTATATATGATGCACATGGACATAACTTTTCTTTAAAAAGAGAGCTACTTGATTATCTTTAACAAAAGGCTGAACATAACAACAGAAGCAATGAACACAATGGGCTGGGACCAGAAACAATTATAAGTATAGGCTATAAGTAAGTGCCAGCACATACACAATAATGAACCAATTAGAGAACACAGTTTTCATGTGAGGTCACCCTGAAATGCTCATGTAGCCTTTGGCACCACCCATCAGCAGACATGATTAGGTTTCTAACCACAATAGGATTTTAAAAGCAAAACCATCACATTTTTGTGTTGGTTTATCCTGCACTCCCTTCAGTACTAGCATTGCTGAGTGTCATGAAAAAATTAAACTCTAGAAGGCAATAGTTAGACGATACAACTCTAGTCCTGTTTATGCATGAAAACCACACACAAACAAGCTGAGCCCTTTAGAGGGGTCACACCGGTTAAGGTTCGGTCCAAATGGAAGTCAGTTATTATTGCAGTGTTTTATGGGAATGCCTTATTTATGTGCTGAGGATTGCTCTGTGCCATGAATATGAAGCAGCCACAGTCTGATAAATGTGAGTTATATGGGACTGGGAGGAAGCAGTAATAGCTGAACTCAAGGTCAGTGATGGCCTGCTCAGTGCGCCTGAGCTGCTGGTGAGGGCGAACGAGCACCTGAATGAGTCGACCTCAGCCACAAGAGGTTCCTCAAAGGCCTCTCAGACCTGACTCCCCGACACGAGAGGGCAAACTCTTTTATAGGTCAGTGGAGAGAGTGTGTTATGGTCAATATGGCCGCGCAGCTTCTCCCTTTATAAGATTCAGTGGTGTGTTGAGGTGCAAATCTAATCCGATTTTTAATTAAATTTCACCTCACTGATAAGCTTTCTGGGAAATGGATAAGTGTCAATGCAACATTAAAGTAACAAACTCCCTGCTGGTAGATCTGCATTGCACTCTGTGAAGTTAACACATGGGCTGAATTAGCGGACATTTTGATATTTTGGAGATCAATATTTGCGATTCCCCTGTGCTTCCACGGGCTGAGAAAAAGTCTCACTGAAGGCTGTAATATATTCGCGGGCCCTCAGGCCACCCTTTAACTGATGATTACCATTTTAACTAGTCCTCATAGGACACAGGGCAATCAATAGGAAAGGACACTGCTTTCAGAGAGAATATGGATTTTGTTACATAATGGATACAAGCTATATCATGGCATATAAACATGGAGGATGTCACATCAGACAGTGACATGCACTGGAAGGCAACACATAAAAGAAGCTAATGCTGGGAGCTTATTAGTTGCATACACGTGTGATATCATTAGCAAAGGCAAACTCATTATTCTGTCTTTTGTGCATGTGTGTCTGGAATGCATGACCGTTTCATTTTCACCTTGGTGTTGCCCCTGTTACCTTAAAGCTGTGTCTTCACTGAAAGTCATTCAGATGTTCAATGTGTAATCAGCAAGGATTCAAGTGTAAATTGGATAGTGTGTGTGTCCTGTGCTCTTTCAGGTGCTTTTCCTGGGACTACTTTCACATTCACATTGCTGCATAAAGATACAAGCTACTTCACAGTACAATGTTCAGCCATGCAGAAACGGCTTTGTCTCAGATTTTGCCGCTTTCCACTAAGTGCTACATTCAAACTTGTGGGATGAGGCTTACTTTGTTTTTAAAAACTTTGGAGATGAGAGTATGTAAAAGGAAACACAGGAGGCATAGCAGCCCCCCAGGATTTTCTAAGTAAACACACTGTGTTTTGCCCAGTCACACAGTGAACTTGCAAAGAGGCATCCAAATGCATTAAACATCTGTGTGTGTGTGTGTGTGTGTGGGTGTGGGTGTGTGTGGGTGTGTGATTGTGGTATTGGTGTGTGTATGACTTTATAGCAGAGTTGAGGAACCTATTTCTATCAAGGGCCATTTCATTTTTTATAACATCCTTCGAGGGTCACGCTAAATTAATGAGCACATGCAGTATATCACACTCAACTCTGATATGAGGGCTAAACCAGCTTCCCTTTGACGAGGCATCTGAAGTCAGATGGTAGTGATGATGATGATGATGATGATGAAAATTACTGTTGGTTTTAACAAAAGCAACTTGCTCAAATCCATCTCAGATTTTGTCGAAACATGCATGGAATTCCTACCTCGTTTAAAACTCAGAAGCAATCCCACATACAGAATAATCTCTTGCTTGTCTGAATTTGTTATGGCTGTTTCATCGCAGACCAGAGGGGAAAAAAAACGTGTGATTTAACTAAAACCCGTCCCAAAACTGTTTTAATCAAGATGCACTTTTTAAATCAATGTAACCATAAAACACATTCATTTGTATTTTTACTTACAAAGTATTGGTTGTCGTTCTGTACAAGCTATAAATTATGCATCTACTTATCTTATCCTGACAGTTGTCAAGATAGTTGTAAGTAATTCAACAACAGCTAAATGTGCGTTGTACTCGCTGTGTCCTGACAAGCATACAGCTGAAGGGAACCACTCTGAAGGACATGTTTTATATTAGTATCCTTGGTTGCAAAAACATGTGCTATCACGATGTTGTGCTTTCAATCCTTTATTGTATTAAGGAATTGCCTCGTGAAACATATACAGCTAGGAGGCCAACATTTCCCAAGCCAGTGTTTGGATTCCCATAGTTTTCCTGTACTCAACACTGGAGCTAACTCTTTGCTAGCTACAAGAGATAGCTGGTTTTCAGCTATAGCTACGCTACATGGCTGACACGCAAACCCGGTAGCTAACAGTTACGTAACTAACAAAACCAGCTGTATAAAAACGATACTTGTTATTATGGTCCACTTTTCTGCCTCCCTGTGGGATTTCTCTAAGTAATAGCCATTTAATTTAAAATATATTAATTTTATGATGTTTCAAAGCTGATGTGGCAAAACAGTGTAACTGTCAAAATATAAGCATGCCCTATTACACAGTAAAAGTTAGCAATAATTATCTATGCTATTGAAGAAGATAATTTGGGGCTTTGATAGGGACTTTTATATTTTTCAGTTCTTCTTGCTCAGGTCACCTTGTTCATCTGTTCTAAGCAGATAAAATTTTGAATTTGTGTCAATGTTGCCGCTGTTGTACAGAGGGGTCCAAAAAAGAAGGGCCAGTTAAATTGATAAAAAGACTGTAGCTTTAGGAGCACGTCGAGTACGTTGACTTAATGATCAAAATATAAAATGTAAATGAGGAAGTAATTGAAGCAATTTATTTCTCCATGTAAGTGAGAGAGCAGGAATTACCACACTTCAGATGAGAAAAACAACAATTCAGGAAGATTACTCGCTCATTTTCCACTTAATCAATCTCCAAGTCGGACTGTACTGAAGCTGGGCTGTGTGATCATTTGAAAATAATAATAATTGGTGGCTTATTGTACTCATGCTCAGGTTTTAATTAAATAACACCGTGATATTAATTATGTCCTACTCCCTGGATGAATCAGATTATTGCATCTCCTCGCATGTACGTGTCCTGGAAATATAAGACTACTCAGGCTTCAGGGTCTCGGAAGAACTGCCAAACTCCCACCCTGAGCCGTCCAAGTGTGTTTGTTCTATAAAGGCCACTTCATGTCGTGGAGGATGGAATTTGTTGTGAAATCTCATTCACGTGGAAAAAAGGAATGGATTACTGTTGAGAGTTTTGACCGCCCGCAGCATGATAGTTTCAGATATACTGCCGCAGTCGGCACGTTTCGAGTTGTTGTATAAAAAAAAAAAAATTAAACGTTCCTGTGGATCTAAAATAACAGACAACCCTGTCATGGAAAGTCTGTCTTCAAAAGTATGGCAAAGCGGTCAAACCAACCCATATAGATGTCTGGTCTTCATTTGAAACATTAAACCTCTGGACACTGAGGCCGACCAATGATGATTGGACTGATTGGAAAAAGAGCATGAATTGCTTTCCTTTGCATTCTTATTCCACTTTCTTTAACCCTCAGCTCTGCTTCACAAAGACGGCACCCGGAAAAAAGTGGGTCCTCAACTCAAGTTGTAGTGGAGTGGTGTTTCTTTTGAGGATGATTAATGAAGGCTCCTGCCCACAAAAACCAGAAGTGTTCTTCCTCATCAGACAAGCACTGCTGATTACGCTGCTGAAGTATTCTCTGATTACTAGCTCACCTCTTATTCCTGAATCCCCCCCCCCCCCCGCCTTTTCCATGGGGTCTATGTGTGTGTCTGTATATGTGTAGTGTCAGTATTGATGCGATGAGCTGTGTTTTTGTGTGTTTGTGTGTGAGTGTGTAACGGGGTGTCGACAGTTCCCCGCTCTCAGCCCCACCTGTCCATTAGTTCTACATGACTGGCTATGCCTCAGCTTTCATCACTGTGATCTCCACACAGACACAGGGCCAGGGCTCGATGTCAGCCACTAGCCTGGGCTTTCCAGACCCTCTGGTAACTGGACCGTCTGCAGTCCACTCCTAAAATACTGACTTTCCATTGCACAGGCCGTGCTCTGTACAGACACCATGCCGCTATGATGGTTTGACAATATGGACCTCTTATCTACCACTGAATCCTCCTCCCTTAACAAGCAGGTGGTTTCTGCCTAAACAGATCAACAAAAAAAATGTATTTATATCGTGCAATGGACTTTAGTTGAGGATGAAATTTAAATGTTGGTCCGTCCATCTGTCTTTGAATGTCTGTATTAATATAGCACTTTACTAGTCTTGATGCCCACTCAAAGCCCTTTACAATAAGGTTTACATATAGTTTCATACAATGCATTCATGCACAGCCAGCACTTTTTATATGAGGCGGGGCAATATCCATTATGTCTGGGCAATTTTTGGGTTGAGTATCTTGCTCAAGGACACTTCAGCATGTGGAATTGGGAGGTCTGAGCTTGAACCGCTAATCTTCTGGTGAAAGGATTACCGCTCCACCCGCCTCAGCCACAGTACCCAGAGGGGGAATTCTTGTGGTGTTAAGATAGCTTGATTCCAGGCTAACTGAAATATTATTGGTTTTATTTCCCTAAAATCAAAAATGTTCAATTCAAACCCTCTCTGTTCTGACTCTGAACTGATCAAAAGCAGAAATATATTCATACCGGTCTTCACATCACCTTGTAACATCCATTGGAGTGTGCGACACTGCACTGGTATTTGTAAGACATCAGCAGAAAAAAAGCAGCTACCTACTTGTATGCCTACCTGAGCTACCATGAAATGTGATTCGCTTTCCAGAAGAACACCCATGTCAAATGAAAATTGTGCATTGATGTGGATAATAGACAATACAATACATCAGCCACAGCATGAGTATATACACAGATTCATAGGACATCACAGAGAGGGAGCTTTCACAAGTGTAAGTCTGAAAGGCAGCAGAAGAGACGCTGGAGCTGAGGAGCAGCATGCACATGCATAAAGTGTCACTGGAATGTCCCGAGGGCTCTCCGATGTGTTTATACCGCACACATAATTCATATTTGTTTACCCACTTATGTGGTCCTTGTGGGAAATGATGATCACTCAAAACAATATTAGCACGTCAAATATTGTACCAAATTTTACAGGGCCACTGCGGGCCTCAGTTTGCTGAGCAAAACAAAGAGTCCCTATTGATTGTTCTCATGTTTGACCAAACGGCTGCTTTGCACCGGTGTCAATCAGTTTATTATAGTAAACACTGCTCTCCAACACGTTTGCTAGGTAAATATCAAGCCCCACATGTCCCCATAGCCTCATTTAAATAGCTTTTGCCCCTATATCTCCTCTCAGCTTGATGATGGCTGGAAAATATTTGTTTTTTTAATAGAAAATTCACCCCAATTAAAGTTTTGTAAAAATAAAGTTAAAAGCTGCTCTTTTTTTCCCTTTTTTCTTTTTGGAGGCAGAGTTCCACAAATCAATCATCCAGTGACATTTTATAGCTTTACAGAGTTGATGTAACAAATGTGTTATACCGCTACTGCCTACTTACACATACAGACAAAACTGTAGGTGCTATATGTAGCTGCTGCATCTTTTCCTGCCGATAGTCCACACTGAGTTTATCAGAGATTCACTGACGATGAACAGCTTCCTGCTACTGCTGGAGAGCTGTGGTATGTTGGAGCCACTCAGCAGCAGAGTTAGTTCTCAGGTGACCTGTGAGGGAGGAGGGACTGAACCTTACTGACCTTTACCGCAGTTCATTATTTTTAAAAGAAACAAACACGACTTCATTTGACTTCTTTCATAGATGGCAAGTCTCCATCCAGTCTGTGTCCTTCGAACTGTAAAAAAAAAAAGGGAGAATTTTAACTCTCAAACAACGCTGCATGCAGGAAAGTCTGCTAATATGTTAATATCAGCTGACTTAAAGGTCCAGTGTGTAAGGGATCTATTGACAACATTTTTCTAAAAATAATCCTAGTGATGTTTTCATAAATGTGCTTTATCTAACTTATACAAATTGTTGTTTTATTTACCCTAGAATTAGCCCTTTATATTGAGAAACTTCAAATCCAGACTAGACAAACTAAACACCCTTTGAGTTGTTATGACAGCTGAAGGTTGCCACAGGTTCTCTTTCATGTTTGGAAGTGGAAGGTGAGGTGAGGGTCATTCAGCTGCAACATGACACTTCACCACTTTATGTCACTAAATTCTACACGCTGCAACTTTAAAAAAGACAACTAAATGGGTTTGGGGAACTCTCAGTAGGACATTAATTTAATTTCTCATTTGCGATGTCATAAGATCTCTGGAGTGGTCTGAAAATACTAACTGAAACACACTTTAAGTTGAATTTACATGAATCTCTTTATAATGTATATATTTCCAATAAGTTAATGAGAAAGGATAAGCCGAACCACTAAATTCCTGACGATGTCTCATAATGTATGAACTTGAAATAACACTGCAGCATGAACGCACAGGGTGAGCAGTGTAAAGAGGCTGTGAGGCAGTAAAGCTGGCCACACTTGAATAGTTTCGGTCTCAATCTGCACTTGGCAGTCACAGATGCAACAGCAGGACCAGACAACCTGAGCCAGACAAAACCTTGTATGACAGTAGACTGATTTTCAACTTCCACCACACAAGTTGGAGTGGAGGCGTCCTCATTATTTATTGTCACACAAAGAAAGCACGTTTGATTTTGGAGGTTATGTGCTCCTGGAATCGGCTCAAATGAGTCACATTTGTTTTGTTGGGTACATTATATAATCCTATGTTTGGTTTTAGTCTTTACTCCTCATCTCTGGGATGAACCTGCTGGGACAGCAAGCAACAAAACAAAACAAAAAAGCCTGAGAGCAACTTTTGGAACAAACCCCAATTATATAAAGAGTTTTGGGAGAGCGCCCCAAGCTGCACCGTAGCCGAGCTGGCAGCACAAGCTGCGTTTGAGCCAGTCACTGCGTCTCTCAGTGAAACTCGTCTCTGACTTTACAGATAAGCTGTCTTCTGAAAAAATCTGTCACCGCTTCCTCAGGGAGATCTGTGCTCTGCAGTAGTGATGACAGACCTACAGGTCCAGGCTCACAATGACACTGATTTAACAAGCAGTTGAAAACAGTGCAACTTGTAGAGAAAGGTATCAAAGAAGCAGGTCTATTTATTACCGCCTCTATCTTTGAGCACACATACTCTTGCTTTCCAGTTAAGGCTTGGGGCCTAGAGGTTACAACCACCAAAAACAGATACTTCTTCACAGTGCTGTCGCTATGGAAGCAAAAGTAATAATTATTCCAAAGTTGTTACTGTCCCTTCTCCCAGCAGGGCTTACGGATGGTGATATTGGTCTGTGGTCCTGTTGGTCAAAGCAAGATGTCTGAACAGCCACTGTTCATATGGATGCCCTCCAGATGATGAGCACAAGTGGTTTACATGGTGTTGTGACCATTCCTCTGGTGGCACATTGGGTCAAAAGTTGACATCCAAACACTAGGGTTAATGAGAATTTCCAAATCTGAATCAAGTATTATATCCATTTGTGATGACTTTCAACATTTGTAGCCAATGTAAAAAAAGATTAACTCTGCATGGGTAACTTTATTTGGCTGAAGAGGCAGAAACTCAACAGTTTTCAGGGTGGGATGATTAAATACGCTTCTAACTCGCCCTTTTTTTTGCTGGAGGTACTGATTTCAGCTTGGTTCCTAAACCAAAGTTCCGATATTTTTGTCGCATTAACAGCTACACATAATATTTGTGTTAAAGGGTGTAGTTTTGCTCTTCATGTAGCTTTGTGGAAAGTAAGTGTTTGTGTCCATCACAACCCAACAGTTAAGGTCTTTGCACGCAGTTCCTTTTTCATGTGATTTATTCACACATCAGATTTCTGTTTCAACTGTTTTGTCAAGAGTGCTTTCACACAGACGGAGATTATAACATGATGGGGTTTTTGTCGGGAAGGATGTTGATTTTCATTCCCACTATAGTAGCCTAGGCTATAACACACCTTACCTCAGACATATTTTTGCTCTGGGCCAAAGCCATAGTTTATTTTACCATACCATGGTTATCCTGTAATCAAGGGGTTTGCAGCATTCGGTGCCAGTAGTAACTCTCTGAATGTCCAAATGAGCCCATTTGAGAAAAGAGTAGGGGATCCTCTGGAGGAATCACCACGAGCAAGCAAAGAATGATTGTGTGTTTGTGATTCTTACACGCAACTGGCGTACACTGAATAGGATGTAAAGATGTAAACTAGGTGTGTAGCTCTAGTGTGATGCCAACATTTCCACTTGTACACCAAAATTATTACAATCTGTTCATTTTCCACAGAGGATGAACCACTTGCAATTCAGGAACTAATTTGATTGTAGAGATTTGGTGAAAGAATATGTTTTTACATTTTAACCCCATTAAACTGAGTAAGTATGTTGTAAATTGTCTACGTTGTTTATTCCTTGCAAGTCCTACATATTATGAGTTGTAATGTAACCGTCACATGTGGTTGTACAAACCCCAGTGCCACAGTCAGACAGCCACTCTGTTATGTCTGTTTCCTCTAAATAGCTGTAAACAAGGAAGGATTGTGTAGAGTCCCAAAACAGGAAATCAACCGAGAACCGTAAACCTCTAAACAGCACAGCGAGCAACATTTCCAGCCAAAAAAACTGAACAGCAAGTCCAAATAAATAGCTCCTGGTTTGACTGAAGCAGGAAAATCAATCTGAACAGAAGCTTAATTTCTAAATGAACTCTGTAGCAACAAACACAGTAACTTAGGAAATAAATAATTAAAAACCGAAGAATAATTGAGTTCAAAGGTAGAACAGCCAAACCAAAATGAATCAAAACATTTGCTGTTGCATTGCTGCACGTATAATATTACACTGCCGTGGTAAAAACTATGATACCTGATGGGTGGGTGGTGGTATAAAACACAATCCATGATTCAAAACCACAGGGTTCAAGCAACCCCAAAAAAGCAAAGCCCATTTGGAACCTGACTGTCAGACTAACATTGGTGAGCCTGTGATATACTGTCAAAAACTGTGTAGTTATGGAGCCTTCATATAGTAATGTTGCACCATTACCTGGTGTTACATCAGTCAGACAAAGCCATCAAATGTCATATGCAGTACAGTTGAAGATGTATGCCTCTGTTTGGCAGGTTCAGGATATAGTGGTGAGCTACTCTCGTGCTTCCTGGAGATAAAAGGAGAGCACACATATGGATTGAAGTGCAGTAATGTGGAGCACACAATCCAGTAACAGATTTGAGTGTGGTTTTTAGCACAGCTCCTTACCTTGACTGAAAGGAGGGCTATTTGATTGTATCTGTTTCCCTGCTTTCCCTTGCTGCCTAGCTACCACCACAGTGCAAGCCTCCAGACGTGGGGAATGAGTCAATCAATCAATCAATCAAGTTTTATTTGTATAGCCCACATTCACAAATAACAATTCGTCTCATGGGGCTTTAACATTGTGTGACATCCTCTGTCCTTAACCCTCAACAAGAGTAAGGAAAAACTACTAAAAACCCTTTTCACAGGTAAAAATATGTAGAAACCTCAGAGAGAGCCACATGTGAGGGATCCCTCTCTCAGGACGGACAGGAGTGCACCTCACCACCCTCGCCTATATGAACTTAGATGTGCTTCAAGTGGGGACCATCAGTACAAGGCTACATTCCTGGGCTGTAATGGGACAAAATGACCCAGGAGATTTTGCACCATTCTGACTCTGATTTTCGTCCAAATCCAATATTCACTGCAAGTATTTTCACGCTACATGAATGTAGTATGGGGCAGTCCGCCCTCCACTTCATCACTGATCTGCAACTGACACGCTGCTTTTTTTATTTGCTGTAACCACAATATTCTCCAGCTTAAAGATTTCCATGTGAAGAACCTGTGAAAAGCATAAATTTAAAAGAAACCTGGCAAGAGTGGTTACGGGGTATTATTGAAGAAATATTGTTTAGAAAATGTGTGTTGAGTGGAGTGGAGAGTGATTTAGCATTGCACTTCCCACACTGGACAGTTCCAGAAAAATAATCAAAGCTAGCGCAGAAGAACCAGGGATATTGTCTTTTTATTCCCCACATTCTTCAAACTTGTCAGAAACAGTTGTCAACTTTACCCACATGCAACTTGACCATTGACAGTATGGTCAGAGATGTGCCCCGGAGCCTCTAGCCTGCAGCAGAGATGATGAGCGGGCACCATAGGTCTGGTAAGCTCCCTTCTTTCTGACTTCTTTCTGAATTTTATTTTGTAGCCCTAACACTTGCTAACTCAAATGACATTACCCGAGGATTTATCACTCTCACGCAAAATACTTTATACAACTCTGACATGTGCTATAGTATTCACCACTACCTGTCAACAGTCTGGTTTGTAGAGTGAATGGAGTCCCTCTTAGAAGATTGCATCTGAAGGAATCATTAGGTTTCGGTCGGAGGAGTGTAGGCTCAGGGTTAGTTTTATTGGGCTTCCTAGTTCGGTGAGTCATAACGACTTATTCACAATGGGTTACAGCTTCAGGGGTTAGGGTCTCCAACTGTTTGGCTAAGATTTCAAGTAAAGTGTAAAATGAGTTTCAAACAAACAAATGGCAATCTTTCATTGATCAGATAAAATTTAACAACGACCATAGCTTTTTATTTAAGTCATCAATTTCCCTACCTAACATATTAAGCCATGCATTAGGTTCAAATGCAGACATTCATTTGTTAAGTGCCACAAATTTCAAGGCCTTTATTCCCATCAGTGACATACCCGGAAACAGGCCATCAAATGAGTTTAAGTGTGTCTGGATCTGTGCCGGGCTCGGATGTTTTTCCACTTTACTGGCTGTACAGTAGATTGCTTAATGCAGTGAAGGAGACGTGTTCATAGAAAATCAAACTGACATGTTGACTTCCTCTTCAGGACGTCTGAAAGCAATGGCCTTTTGATCTGTACATCTGCTAGAGTGATATTTAAACCCGGATATTTCACCCTGATCTCCTATTGACAAGGGAGCATGACTCTCGCAAGGTGCACTACGGCGAAGAGCTGTAATCTGCCAGGAATGATGTAAGCATTGCATACAGCACGTAATATGGGTGAAATACAAGTCAAGTGAGAACCCAGTGACAAACATAAATATTTACATTTCGAGGAGGTTATGTTTACTATTCTGTCCATTTGTTTACTGGCTGGTTTGTATGTTTGTTTGTAAGCAATTTTACACACAAAACATAACAGATTTCTACTCATAGTGACAAACCCACAAATCATCACACAATAAAACGGTTTCCATTCAGCTCTATGGAACGTTTTAGCCTCTTTTGGCTCATCCTTCAATAAGACTAAACAACTATTTTTTGGGAATGATTGCTGATGGAATAAAATTCAGAGTGACTAACTGATATGTGATGTGCATTTTCTTTTGAAATATTGCATTATTTACTTACATAGCCTGTAGAAGCGAACAATTTACTTGGTGTTCCGATGGTGTAGTGAAAAAAGTTCTTGTAAATTAAAAACTGTTTGCTAATGCATTCAATCTTAACAACTTATCAAGGTCTTTAAAAATACGCCAGAATGGATTTTCAGATGTCTACAAGTGCCTCTTTATACATTAGCACATGCTTTTCAGACAATTTCTGGGCTCTTAATGGTGTATCTGATTATAAATAATGAAGACAAATTTTTGAAAAATGCAGGTAATGCAATGTAGTAGAAACTCATTTTAGCTTTACAGAAATACAGAAAAACATTTGAGTCAGAGGAGGTTGAGAAGAGGGAAGGGATATTGTACTTCAGCTCTGAGTTAGAGCCATGATGTTCGCTGTAGTTCTACTGACAGGACGTCTCGTGGACTCGTACAAGTGATAAACACCCAGTGGTGGTTCTCTGCTCACTGGCTGTTCTGCTAGCGGCCACCCGCAAGTTAATACAGCACAGGAGATCTGTCTTTGGTGTATTTGTGGTTTCAGAGGTGAGTGTCCTGAACAAGTTACCAAGTCCAGAGGGTCGATGCTTGGATTCAACATTCAAGAGCGAAACTCAGGATCAGTAAACTCCTGTTACCACGACTAACTGTCACTATCTCCTGTCTCAGCTGGTGTTGCGTCATCAACAACCCTCAGGGAAGAGTTGGCACGGTCATACCAAGCGTGGTGCGAGTCCCATTCAGCGGCAGCCTTGACCTCCTGTCGACCCCACTCTCTTTCTCCTCCTCCCACTCTTGCTCTATAATCTCTGACACCTTACATCTTAATGTCTCAAAACGATTCAAGGATGATGGTTCAATTCCATGCCAAAAAAAATATGCACCCTAACTCCTGTGGGCGTTAAGAGAGAGAGAGCGAGAGAGAGAGAGAGAGAGAGAGAGAGAGAGAGAGAGAGAGAGAGAGAGAGGGAAATAACTTACTCTGCCTGACAAGATTGATCTTATTAAACATTTCAATTCAGCATTCATATTTGTCCCGTACACTTCTCATTCTGTAAATGTAAATATATTTAAAATAACTGTAAACAATGTCATAAATATAAGAATATTAGAAAAAAGCTGTCATTGTCTGGGCTGCAAAACATCGACAGATTCTGTGTGTTTTGGTCGTTCATGACATTTTTTATTTGTTCTGAGGGTAAATAATGTTTCATCTTTTGCTATATTCAGAGGTTAATAAATATACAATATATAAATATAAAGGTTAGTGGTAATATACACATTGCCGCCATCAGGATAATTTAATTTGTATGTAACACTTGTCTTATCAGTGACAGTAACTTGTAAATCAAAGCTGTCAGATGGCTTTGTTTGGCCTCAGTCCAGGCCCCAGGCCTTCTGGCCGAGGTCTCCTGCTCCGCTGACCCCGCCTCCAGACCCCCTCCAGACCCCCTCTACCCTGTTAGTTGTCTGGAATCTGTCCCTCCAGGTGTGTTACTGTCACAATCTCTATCCCTTGGCCCCTGTCTCCAGCTCCTGCTGACAACTCCCTGGCCATGTTTGTCCCTTCATCTCCCCAGACCTTGTTGCCTGCCTGCCTTCCTGTTTACTGTCAACCTGCATGCAAACTACAGCATGTGGCTTCATGAAAATAAAGGAGCATGTCACCCGTTTTACATGTGAGGACCTGTGTGTGTTTGGTCAACAATGTTGTTGTATTGCACAGAGGAATATATTAGATTTTGGATACATACAATAGGCTCTTGATGTCTGAATTGCTATCTACATCTGAGATGTGTTCAGCTGTTGAAATACACGTTGTGTATTGGCCATTAGAGGCTGTTTTTGTATGTTACAGAAACATGGCTATCAAGCACCAAGTAAAATAAATACAGAAAAACAAATAGCAGCTCAACAAATTCATCTGCACTTTGTGACTGGCAGTCATCCGTGTGAAAGCAGTGCTTGTAATTTCCCTCTTGTGATACATCAGGTTGTTATACTTTCACTTACAAAAACACCACATTAGAAAATGGTCCTGCTCCCATAGCAACCACCACCAAAGGTTTTTTTTCAACAGAAAATGACGGTATTGGTAACTTTGCTGTTGGCTTTTTCACAACCTGCAGATTTGTTTGATGAGGAATTAGATTGTGTGTGTGGATTGCATTGTATAAAGCTTACACACTTATAGTCACTCATTTCACATGATTGATCCTAACAACTGATAGGTGTATACTTATCTTTTTATTTTATTTATGTATTCAACTTCTCTTCTTTCTTTCAATTACATTTGGCTAACCTGGGGATTTGTACTACCCTGTCTGTTTGTCTGACTGCCCTTGCTTGTTGCTTTATTGCAGCTATTTTTAGCCCTGTCATCATATTCCAAGATCCCCGCAGTTAGCCTACTTCGGGAAGTGCAGCTACAACAATAGAACTGATAAAACCGGAGTTGTAATAAACCACATTTTTTCTTTAACAGTGTTGGCCTGGCTGGAGAATAACCGGTCCCTGAACAATCTTGAAAGTCATCTCTACCTGATCTAGTTGATCATTAGAGGACAAGACAGCATGGAGGAATGCAGGAGAGCCATTCCATTAGAAATGACTT
Source organism: Limanda limanda (assembly GCF_963576545.1). Classification (NCBI taxonomy): domain Eukaryota; kingdom Metazoa; phylum Chordata; class Actinopteri; order Pleuronectiformes; family Pleuronectidae; genus Limanda; species Limanda limanda. The sequence goes on from NC_083653.1 coordinate 20,882,224, forward strand.
GGGTTTAAAAACAGGCCATTGGCATGCAGGAGGTGCACTGCTGCACCTTTGCTGAACACAAAGTCATTCTGCTTCATTTAAACAAGTTTGATCCAGTGATTTTCTTTTTTCTTTGTCTCATACTGTGAAATTAATAATTAATATGTAATACTCTTCTGATTCACTTATCAATTTTAAAGCACAAACAGAATCTGGAATGGGTTCTTACTGCCAGCTTTTCCCCCTGAGGACACCGCCAGACCAGTGCAAAGTAATGAATGAAACCAAGCAGTAATGTCCCTGAAATGATTTCATACACACAAAGTTGAGATGACTCTCTTATCGGCTGAATGGAGCACACCGTTCCAGGGAACACAAAATAAGGATGGATTAGTAATTAGACAAAGTAGCATTAAAAGGCTGCATACTGCCTGGAGAAATATATTACACAGCGGTCCATAGCCCCATTGCTGGACTCTTCATTTAAACAATATTGAATACTTGAATTAAGATGAGACATTTACACAAACAATTAATTTGCATTAGTACTTTGTTCTAATGCTAATTAACGTACGTGTTAAAAGAAAGACTAGTGGAACATAAATTATAATATAGCGTTTTATAGCCTGGATCTTTTTTCATAGGTTTGGTCTTCAATGTCAGTAATAATACAATTGCGCTCATAAAGTTAATAGCTTTGATCTGGTAACATGGTGATATTGCAAGAAATCACAGTAGCTAGACACCTGTGTTTAATGAGAGTATTAAACACTAGCCTTTTATTATCATCAGTTTTTCATACATACTCATTCATGAATCAAATATTGTTGCTCAAGGATTTGTAGCTCTTCTTTGTAGTATCCTCACAGCTTCAGGTTGGAGGCTTTATGTTTTTATGGCTTTGTTTATTGAGGGGAGAGATCCTCTCCTCCAAAAAGGTCTTATACAGTCACAGAAGTCTCAGTTGGTTAGAAACCTCTCAATGATTCCTCTGTAGAACTTGGTGGATACAGGTGGATGGAGACAGACCTGTTTCAGTAGATGCTGGAAATAGAGTCCCAGCTGTGCTTTCTTGGACAGGGCTACCATGTACGAGGTATGGGCGAAGTCTTCTGTTATCTACACTCCCAGGAACTTTATTTTACGAAACCTCTCAACAGCGGTGCCATTATTGATCAGTGGTGGGTGGTCAGCGTGTGTCTTGCTAAAGTCAATGATAACCTCTGTGGTTTTCCCTCTGTTTACAGAAATGTTGTTATACCGTGCTGCTGTCAACCGCTACACTGCACGAAGGGATATCATTGTTGCTAATGAGGTCCACTATTGTTGTTTCATCTGCAAACTTAATGATGCTGTGGAAACTGATGGAGTGCAGTTGTGGATTAGCAATGTGAACTGGAGGGTGCTAAATACGCAGCCCTGGGGGGTGCTCAAACTCACTGTGGTGATGCTGGAATGGGAGTCCAATCTAGACTGATTGTGGCTCAGCAGTAAGGATGCAGTACGTGAAATGTTTTGCTGGTGGGACAGATAAAGTGGTGCAGTTGGACCTGTTTGATAAATATTAGGGTTAATTGTGAGTTTGAGGTTTTGTAATAGGTTTGTGTGCTATGATGTGTTAGGGCTGCTGCACACAGGAGGATTTTCAACTCGTCTGATTAAAAAAATGCAGGAGACCATAGACATTATGACCGATATAACCGATTTATAATCTTATAATCTTCAAAACTCTGTTTGTAGGAAACAATTTCACAGTGGCAATTCCGGAGTCTTGAAATCTTACAAAACCCTGCAATATCTTCTTCTTCTTCAGTTTTTTGTAGCGGTTGATAAACACCTTTTAGGCGAATAACTGCCACCATCTGAACTGGAGTGTGGAACACTCGCGTGATTAAACGTGACTTCAGATTTTAAAAAAACATGGAGAAGGACCAACGTTGTGGGTTCCGTTTTTGTTCTTTTCTGTTTTTTGTAGTAAAAAACTTCAGGATTATTTGGGCAGATAATCCGCCCCGGGTGACCTCCCGTCGGGAAAGTCCCAATGATTGTCGGAAAGGGCAATCCGGGTCTAAAATCTGCCCGATTATCCTCTAGTATGCAGCAGCCTTTAAACATTTGTACAACACACAGTGTGATGATGATGGTGGTGGGCTTGAAGCATATGGGAGCGACTGCTTGGCAGAGTTGGGGAAGGTTTGCCAGCTGGATAAAGTCTTCCTCACACTGCCATGGAAAGCCTCGTCATCTCGTCCTTATCACCTGCTCACACCTGTAAAACTGTGCATGGAAGCTGTTCAGCACATCTGGAAAGCAGGTATCTCTGTCACAAGTCTGCGGTGGGGCTTTATAGTTTGTGATGTCCTGGATGCCCTTCTACAAGCCCCATGTGTCTCTTCTGTCAGCAAAGTGGATGTTGATCCTCTGCATGATTGTGTTTTGCTTCTCTGATGGACAGGTGATTTCTTCACATTATGAAAGCCGTTCTCTCTCTGGATCGGAATGCAGCATCTCAGATCCTCAGCAACGTCCTAACCTCTGCTGTCAGTCATGGCTTCTGGTTTGCCCTTGAGGTGATGGTTTTAGTGACTGTGACATCATCAACACACTCGCTGATGTAAGCTATCACAGATCAGTGTGGTCCTCATAGGAAGCTGCCTTTTTGAGAATACTCCAGTCAATGTTTTTAAAAGCAGAGCTTGCTTCATTTAAACAGCGGAAACTGTTAACAGTGATCAAGTTGGTCCCGAGGCAAATTGATCACTTTAAGCGGTTGATCACTACAACCAAATTGCGCAGGTTCTGTATGATAGGCCTGCAAATTGAGGGAAAGGAAAAAGTGGCTAGCAAGATAGGGTGATATCACATTGCACACTCCTATAGGCACACGCAAACCCACACACATACTGACTCTGCACTGCTCACACAGAGGCACATATAATGTTAGACTCAGCTGACGTCTCTTACCAGCTACAGTTTAAATGTTGATTTGTTTCTCCACAATATCAACACGATCAAAAACGATTAAAAACTTAGTCAATGAATGGAGAGCCGGAGGAGATGTTGGGGTGCACTGGGTTCGGTTTGATTTTGTTGGCACAAACAGAGAGGAGCAGTAAATTAATGACAGAACCGGTAAACTGTAAAAAAAACTTTATCACTAACCAAATTAATTAAACAGCTTTTGTATTGGAACAATTCTGTCCCAAGCTTTTCGATCCATATAAATGGTTGATTGCTCTATTCAGTTCCCACTGTATATGATAGATACATCAAAACTACAGAATATATCAGCAAAACATCCATGACAGTTCCCTCACTTCTGCATCACCTGTGACTTTCATGCTAATGTAACAATACCACTATGGTAAATTATGTTTTCCCATATCAGCATATACAACGTAATTTGTTTGGTACAATGTTAACATAACATAACCAACGGGAAGATTGAAAGCTAAGAGTTTGATCGTGATTATAGTATTTTTTATAGGATGGGTGGCTGTGGCTCAAGAGGTAGAGACTGTCGTCCTCTGGTTCGATCCCCATCTCCTCCAGAATAAAACACAAAGTGTTTTTGGCAAGATTGACAGGATCCAGCCACATACTAGGTCTATAATAGTCGTGTGTCCTGTGTGTTTTGTTTCCTATGGGTCAGTATATGGCTCAGTGACGGTCTCTAAAGTGCACATTTGATCAGACGCGATCACCCGCAGTCCTCTGCTTTAGAAAACCGTGACACACAGACTAGGGCTGCTCAATTAATTGAAATATAATCGTGATTACGATTATTGGGTCAAACGATCTCCAAACTACTATAATCGAGTTGAAACGATTATTTGGCATTTTTTTCTAAAGAGACGCGCATGCGCAATTCAGTCCCTCCCCCAAAGCATTCAGCGCGGCCCCGCTGACCGGCACTCACTCTTAAGCAGCTGTGAAGTGAAGGAGGCGAGTTGTGTGTGTGGTGACCGGAGGTATTTAAAAAACAGCGCGAGTGGAAAACGGCAGAGGGAGAGCAGCCCCGTCTGATCGACTCTTCGAATCCGACGAGCAGCACCATACAGTGTAGCGGCCGCGCCGCACAGCGTCTATTCTCCAGCGCGCAGCCACCGGCTGTTCTCACCGGACCCTCGCGGGTCAGCTCGCGATTCTCCGCTTGTTGTTGTATGGAACCCGTTCAATGTCGGGGTTCGGGGGTAAATGATGATGGTCCTCATAGCCCCCCCCCAACCCCTCTTTCTCTCTCTCTCTCTCTCTCTGTGTGCTTGTAGTGGGGGGCAGATGGGGACATTTAATAATGAGAGGAAATTTCAAAGTTCTCAGTTACAAAGTGTTTTTATGGAGAATGTTGCCATCATTAAGGGTTTGAATAACAAGGCACCGATATCCTGCATGGTTTCACGGAGGAATAAGACACGCAGCCGTAATCGGTGTTTACCGGAACCGGACGTGACTGGTACTTCCGGTTAGTCATTAAAAAAAATAAGGGGACATATTAATAATCGTTTGAATAATCGTGATTTAGTTTTTGTCCAAAATAATCGTGATTATGATTTTTTCCATAATCGAGCAGCCCTAACACAGACGCAAAAGAGGTGCAGTCTGTAGCCTTCCAGGTGGTCTGCGCTGCAAACACTGTGGCAAACCACTGGAAAATCACACAACAGCCTGTCATTTGGCAAACGATGGATGTCGCTTCATTTGAATATATACTCACTGACAGCCTAATTAGGCCAGCGCCCTGTAATTGCCACTAATTGTCAGTGTGTGACAGACGAGTCAGGAATCCCACCAAGCACGATGAAATCATTCACTCAGTACCGGTACCTAAGAAAAGAAAATTATTTTTGGAATGGTTCCTAAGAGCCTCACAGTTAGTATGACTTTCATTATACTAGAGCTATTGTTAATTTGTGATTTATTTCATTTCTAAATCACTGCTTATTTTTGTCTGAATAATTTTATAGAATAAATCTTTTTGTTTGTCACTTTAGAGTGGTCTAGTTTCTCTTTATGGAATAGTGGCTTAATTAATCCTGAACACTTCCTGTAAACACACTAATACATTATGAGGATATGTCACAGTTGGTCACTAACTCATTATGTCCTCATACCCCACTCCCATTAATAGTTTCTGAATCATAAAACCACAATGTTAAATCTTTATTTGATGTATCCATAAGATTTACTTTCAAATTACCACACAAATTTAAATTCAATGTATTTCCTTTGGTGTTTCTGTATTTGCGGAATATATGGTCAAAGTGGTTGTTAATTTGCAGGGTTGATCTAAATAGTCTTATTGTAATTTATGTTTGAGATTTTTTCTTAATTTGCTTGTGTCTGTCTGAGGTGTCTTGAGCTCTCTCTCAGTTTTGTCAACCATCTCATTACATTATCAGATTTATTTCTTCTTCTTTCTTATTTCATCGTCGTCAGTCCTCTCTATCTGCTATGTGGAGATTGGTCCTCGTATACAAGACTCTAATCCACATCTCGGTTTGAGGCTAAGGCCCAATGCTACATTATCAACTAATAGAATAAAACATCAAAATCTCTTTGTACGTTCTATTTGAACTAGGATGTGGGAATTTCCGAGACCCCATTTGCAATTTCCACTGGAAAGCCCACAGAAGTTAGCGTAAGTTAGAACCTTGCAGTCTTGACCTCAAAATCCAAAATGGCAGTTCAGTGAAGCTGGTTTTCAGACATGAACAACACAGCAGGGGATTCTCCCCTCAACACAGAGATCTCCAGAGCGTTCAGGCAAGGAAAGCCTTCATGCAGAGGTAGAATGTAACATAACTCTCTTGACATCTTCATCGTGTGGAGGATCTCCTGCTGTTTTATCATATCGGCTCATTCGGACAGAGGCCTCCAGAGGTCTTACTAGGGCGCCGGCTGGAGAAACTCTGGAGAAAGTCTTGACCCTCTCTTTCTGACATTTGCATTCACACATACAGCCACCTCGAAGAATTTCAGGAGATTCTACGAGTTCAGTGTACAGTATCTCTGGAAGCATCTTGGGCCAATAGTAGTGAAAACTGTTAAATTGTGTTTGTTTATTTGAAGCACTTTTCATTTGTATATCAGTAAGTTAGATGCAAAACAGAACTTTCTAAGTTGTTTCTATGTTTCTACGATGTTTTTGTAAAATAGCATAAAATGGCTCACCTGGCTAGAGGGATAAAAAAAATGGCCGACTTGTTGAACTGGAACGCGGTCAACTCGGGTGTGACAATCAAGTTGCATTGTGGGTCATGAAGGCATTAGGTTTTGACAAGCAAGATTAATGTAAAGAATAAAAAAGATTACATCTCAGTTTCTGCTGCATAGATTTTTTTTGAATTGGTCATTGAGCCCTTCATTGTTAGAGGAAAGCAATCAGAGCTGGTTAACGGTTTATGCATTCATTATTTTTTTTAATTTATATTCTTAATGATTCCTCTGCACACAATGGTGGTGCACTTACAGTGTCCGACTGTACTAATGAGTTTGTCTGAACGTTGTTCATTACTATGTGCTCTAATCCCAACCTCCCACTGTAATAAGGGAGGGAAAACCAACTGTGCACCCCCACCCAGCCCCAAAAAACGAGTCACCTAATCAACAAAATGGATATACACGGTATTAACTCTACTCAAGTGAGATTCCAGAAGGCGGAACAATTGCAGCACACCAGGAGGGACCTCAGAAAAAATCTACTTGAATCAAAATATTCCTTAATAAAGGCGTAATGGTCACATCCCCCAAACCAACCCTGACATTCAGCTGAGCTCAAACTGGAACCATTGTGTTAAATCCTATTAGCTTCCTTCCAATGCTAATCCATGGAACCAATAAGCAGCTATTAGAAGTTAAAAAAAAAAGCCCTGGAAAAGATCAATCATATCAAATTATATTTGTATAGCCCATATTCACAAGTTACAAATTGTCTCATAGGGCTTTAACAAGGTGTGACATCCTCTGCCCTAAACCCTCAACAAGAGTAAGGGAAAACCTATTATCAGGGTAAAAACATGGAGAAACCTCAGAGAGGGCCACATGTGAGGGATCCATCTCCCAGGATGGAGAGAAGTGCAATAGATGCTACGTGCATCAACAAATATACAATATAGACGACATTGAATATTTACAAAAAGAGGCACCAATAGGAGATTTAGTAAATGGTATAAAACATCCCCTGCCTGACATGGTCACAGACACTTTAATTAATTTTCAAATGCGAGACCAGATGTTGTATGGTACATTTCTAGAAAAACGTATATGTAAGATGCAAATATTGTGTGTATTGAAGGTACCAAATAATTATTGTAGGTAAAACCATGAGAAGCCTCTTATTACATTTCAAAAAATCTTACAAAACTTGTATTTGTCCCTCCAGGAGAAGGCTATGACAGTCGGCTTTTTGCCCAACCTCTGGGCTCCATTTTCATGAAGTGCCATGAAAACTGCAAAACTGAAAACTGATTTCCTCATGGAGCAGTGTTTTCTGCCGCTGGCCACTCACCTGCTCAGAGCAGGTCAACTGCTCAGCGCACTTTTGTTCCACAGTATTTTTGTCAATTTCTTCAGAGAAATCACACCATACAAACTTCCTTAAAATCTCACAACTCTCTGAATTCATGTTTGCTTGTCTTTTATTTTACTTTTTTAAACCAGCTGACATTTGACAAAAAAGGTACTATTACGCTTGGAAGATCAATGAACAATACTTGTTAAATTTAATCCCTTAGTAAGATGTCCATACTCGAGGGCTCTTCTTCACTCTGTGGCCTCTCCTACAGCTGAAGGCAGGACCAGGAATAATTTATTTGCACTGTAAAGCTAATTGAAACTTCTCTTAGGACTTACGTAAATGTTGCACACGTCATCGTCTTTGTAATGAGTCTTGTCAAAGTGACACCTTGGGCTCTGCATCAAATTAAAAAACAAGACACGTTGCTGTGATCACCAACAGGATAGATGTTGCTCTGATTACATTTTAGAGTGGTGTCTGAAAAAGTGTCAGGGCCTATTTTATTTGATGATCCTTTGATCTTCAACTTGTCCGAAGTGAATTCAAATCTCAAACAGACATCATCTGCTGTTGGCTGTGTATCAGAGATGTTGCATTCATATTTAAAATACTAAAAAATTCCAAACCAGAGAAAATAAAGGATTCCTTAACTGTCATTAGGCCTGTTTAAAGTGGATCAAGGTAATGAATCTGTGAATTTATGATATTGTGTTTTTCTGATCGCTTCCTGTTTTCAATTTCCTGCACATGACTTGGAACCAAACAACCACAAAAATGAACATGTGACACGCTGCCAGGTTGACAAAGGCTGCGCGACTTAAAAGAACATTCAGAACAGGCTTTAACACTGTGGCTTTTTGATGCGTTTATATGACACATCCTACAAACTGCTTTAATGTCTGATTAAATATTTTCTTTTATCAGATTTTAACTCTTGAACATTGTTATAACAACTTTATATAAAAAAAATCCTGATAATATTATTATTAGTTTCATTAGTTAATTCGAAGCATACTAAGGCCTAAAGGGTGCTTAACAGCCTGTGTAACTTTTTGAATTTTAAATTGTTTCAAAAGAGCCACTTTATAAGTGATGACACCCGTGCTGGCCCTTAGAGGGCTTCCAATGCCATTTCTGCACCGGGTAATTAGGGACTTGCTCGTTCGCAGGTCCCTCGGAGGCACATGTACCTGTGTCCATTTCCCGAGAGCGGTCAGAGCGACCTTCTTCTTGCAGGACGGTCAGTCCACTCAGTTAGGGCGCCACACTCTGTGCTACCCTACATACTGCAAATGTATGATACGTCTGTACTGCTTAGTTTTCTCCGATGCATCAGAGGTGAAGTGACTGTGATTTTCATCTCTAGAGGCGGCGGAATCCCTGTGCCAGTGAGCGAAGTGATAATTCACTTCTGATGCCATTTTAGCACATACTACATTACTTGCTGAAAAGATTGCTATGTCCGTCTTTGGGTCCAACGCACCTAGACAATTACAGAAGTAAGCCATGCATATCAGTCATGCGCTGGCTTGAAATAAAGCCCAGCCATCACTTCTCACATAATGCCACCATATAACCTTGTTTGGGAAATTGGACACTGGCAGTTATGTATTACTCATCACCTCTAACTCATTACAGACTGGTGTCACCTTTCATTTATATAAATCTCCATATTCAGTTTCACTTCACAACCATGAGCATGGTAGGGTGATCTGTGAATGCATTCATATTCTAACTTCTTCTCTATCTACTTATTTGCTTTTTTCCTTACAGTCTGAATATTAAAAGTAATGGAGCAAGAATACACAGCAGAATAAAGAGATGACTTCCTGCTGATAATCAAAATTTTATAGATAGTGGACTGTATTCATACACACAACCTTCCTCATGTGCTTAGGGGAGTATGGAACATGAGTAGAATCCTTAATAACAACTTTCTGTCTTACACTAAAAGTGACAGTTGTATGTGGTTGCATTAAGAATAAAGAGGTTACCTCCCTCCACACATAATGTCATGTAGGCTGTCATGTATGTCTTGAAATCTATCTGCTAATTCCGCGTCTGTCTGTATGTGGAGCGCATATCTTGCAAATCCTTCAACCTATTGACTTCACACTTGCCATTTGTAAATTGCCAGAGGAAGTGCAGTTGATTTGGATTTGAATTGGACATGTGATACGTTCAGTGTTCATAGATATGAAAGGGAAAGGAGTCCGGCGCCGTTTCACAGTCAATGGTTGCAGGACAGTGTGTCTTCAGTCTGTGGAATGAGTTAAACATCTCTTCTTCGTTGTCCTGGAATAAACTACAGCAGCGATCAGCCACTGGGTCAAACCACGGGTCATAATCGCCACCAGATCATTTTAATAATGTGATTTTTATTTCACCATATCAGACAGACCTGCGACAGGTACTAATCACTATTATTGTCTTAAAATTAAAAGTGAAAAGTTCAGAACTTGGGTCAGAAGATTGTGTCCGTTACTTAACAGACCTCTGAAATAGTTGAAATAAATGTAATGTATGATAAAATTACACCAGTTCAGTAAATTTAACTTATATATAAACCACACACATGAACAGCAATAAATCTAATTCAGTTTGATTTTATGACAAAAACATTGACTCTAAAATAACAATAAAAAGTGACAATATATTGTAGAACTGTTTGAGGAGTGCTTACATATGACACGGAATAATTCCTAAGAAGTGCACTAGTGTGCATAACTTTCAAAACTGACAATTCAATAATAATTTCCACTGAATGCTGTCATCATGCATTGAAAACAGTCTAAAACTGGAGCCATCTCAGTTATCTTGCAGAAGGGGAGCAACCAATGAATTTTCAAATTTGATCGCATCCTTTCCTTGTGGCATGACAACTTATTCTGATCTTTCAACCACATCTCACGTTTCTTATCAGTGGATGGTGTTTTCATTAGTTTTCACAGTCAGACTCAGTTACATATTGAGCAAACTGCACTCACTGGTGACCGTGAGAAGAAGCCCAAAAAAGCTAGAAAAGAAACTGAACACCTACTTTTACAATCAGTTGTTTTGGTTGAAGATGGGCAAAGAACATGTTGGTAGGAGCCAGAGGAAAATCTCAAATTCAGTGCCAAAAACTCTGTTGTGACCTCCCTGTAAATAACTTTATTATATAATGCTCCTTCTTCTGCTTCCCGGAGAGGGCAGCCATCATTCTCATGACCATTTTAAGCATTTCTGAAAGTGTATTCCTGATATCAACAACACCCGTCAAAAACACTGTTTTTGACGGGTGTGTCAATCCTTCCTCCATTCCTAAACAAAATAAGATGAGGGCCATATATTTCAGTGTATCTCCATCCTATGACCCCAGTGACAGTGAACCATATAATCTAAATTGAATGACTGGCACGATAACATGTGCTTGCAAACAATGTTAAAACTATGATATGTAAGCAAGTAATGGAATGGCAGACGTGGACTAAATCACCATTTGAACAGATTGAAGAGAAAGAGAGCACAGTACTACAGATCAGACGTCCTCAGTGGAAACAGCATGCTTCCAGTTTCCTCAGCTCCTCATCTTCTCCTCGGGGTAGTGGCGGCTCTCCCTGGACAGAACTGGGCCGCTATTCACAACTCAGAAAACAGAAGGCAAACCCGCCAGGTTCAAAGACCTCGGAGCAGTCAATGGGAGCCTCACTGCAGCCTAATGAGGATTAATACCTTGCATCGAGGAAGAACATGGCAAAAAATACCAGGCCCCGTGGGATATGGACTAAATATGACAGGCCCAAAGACTTCTTAGTCCTCAAGGATCACAGAGAGGGATCTCAAAGGTTTGCTAGTTGAGGAAGTGTGCTGGGGGAGATACGAGAGAGAATGTGAGAGAGAGCATGCTGCTCCTAAATACTGTGCATTGATAAAAAAAAACATGTTACAATTACATTAGAGCATACCACCCAAAATGATACCATCCAGTATTTTAAAACATTCTCTCCCTAAATGAAGGAATTAAAGTCATATTTCCTTTTTTTATTTATATCTAATAATTCGTTTTTTCTGTTGTCTTAATGAAATGTTAGCATGCCATTATTATTAGTGTTAACTACTTGGTCAAGATATCTGTGAGAATGGGTGCAGGCATCTTGAAGCAATATAATCTCTGGGTTTTATTTGTTATCTTATATTGGGGAGAAGAAAGTCGTTACGGTATTTGTCTTTGCTCGGTTACTATATTATTCAAACTTTGCTGTCACCCTGAACAAATCCTTTTAGAATAATGTTGATTGTTTGAAAGTTTAAATGGATAAAAGGGGAACATCAAATATTGAACGGCTAAATCAGATTAAAGCTGATTTCAAAGACACATATTGTGGCTTATATGACTGTATGAACCTAAGTGTCCAATATTGTACATTTTTGTGTCCCTGATAAATACCTAATTATATTTTGTGTAGTAGTCCAGGTAAAAAAGTGTTACAAAAACAATCTCTATAATAAAAAGGTATGATTCATTAAACCGGTAGGTACTGGTGGTTCTGTTGCAGAGTATCAAGTTGGATGTGGGACCATATGAGCACCAAAGCTCATGTATGATTGCTGGATACAGGCCATGGAATCCATTCCTGCTGGACTTCCAAGTTTCCCTCATTGATCAGCTCCTGCTCTCTATAAAGCCAACCGAGGACCAGGGAATGAGACAGAGATTTGTGAACCTGAGCCTCCAGCTGGCCGAGGCCAAACAGATGGCTCCAGAGGATGCTGTCTGCACCACATCACACAGACACATGGCAGAGGGAACTGGCCATGACAAAGCCTGAAAGTAAACACACTGACCACAACAGGTGTACGGACGCTGCCTCGGTCGCACATGTGTGATTTGGCCTGGTCATTGGCAGCATTGCTCTGGCGCTCATTTGTACAGCTGGAAAAGTCCAGAGGACGCTGGGAACGGTGCAGTGGTCAGCCAAGGCCTCGACCCATGGCCCTGCCTGTGCTCCCCACAGAGCTCGGCAGCGCTGAGCTTCTCCAACCGCTGAAACTCTCTGTGCTCGCAGTCTAGGCAGCGATCCAAGAGACGGAGTTGCAGCGGAGCGGAGCCTTTCAAACATACTGTAAATGTAGGTGTCAACAAAAACAAGGCCAGATACAAAGCTGCAGTGATATTATTTTAAACCTGTTCTTACAAGGGCTCCGGTTCTGCTGGGCACAAAGTTCTGCTTTATGGCCCTTGCGCACTTACTTTGTATTACACCATGGCACCAGGGAGCTGCCTGCTAAGGTTGATGCTTTACCCTTTCCCTATTTTGCAGTTTTTACCCGAGCAGTCTGAGGCTTATTGTCTTGAAATGTTGCACTTTCCCCATTCAGATTTTCGGAATCTGAGCAGAAATCATTTGATCTGGAACTACCTGCTCTCTATGCTTCTGATGCCATGAATTTAAAAGTGATGCATTATACTGTAATTCTCCTATAAGCCATTTCTGACTGACACAGATCACTCCAGTTCATGCAAATAACACTGAGGGCAACTATTCTGCCAGGGGTTGAATGTCCTATGGTAAACTTTTGCAATCAGAGCACAGGGGAAACCATGAACCATCCTGACTGATGGAAACATGAAGCTACACGCTTACGCCGCTGTCACAAACACTGTTGTATATTAACAGTGTTTCTTTCACACACTATAGTCAATTACAACCACGCCACATTGAGGCTATGGGGTCCACTCCCCTTTTCTCTCCTTGTGTCACGTTTGATTTGATTTCACCAAACATTTAAATAGGCGCCATGCTTGTTGTCTTTGCAGCTTTGGATCACTGTCATTCTGCCAAACAAGCACAACAAATGGACTCGCATCCGAGTCCCGTCCAGCCCAAGCTGTGACACAAACCCAATTATTCTCAGTAATTACAAGTATCTTGGGGTGTTTGAGTGGAGGCGGAATTACAAAAGGTGCAAAACATGGATTAAATTGCTGGAGCTCTTGATGGCAGGGTAGGGGGCTGTTAAGACTGATTCAATTGGCCTAATGTCTGGAAAGCGAGTGCGTGTGCAGGGTAGTTGTACAGGTGTGTTTTTTTATGGTCAGTTCGAACAAGCACCTATTAGTTTCTTTTCATGCTCCATGGGGCAGCCACAGTGAGTGAGATCAGCTGATATCACAGGAATTATTTTCGACTTCAGTCATGGGCTCACGTCTTGTCAGCTATGAAAGGGTTGTGCGAAGGAATAAAATGTGTTACAAGACACAGGAATTCAAACCTCTAGAATTTTAATGGGCACCAATGCAAGTTCTTGACCTTGTGGCAAATGACAAAGCCAATGACAAAGCTCCTGCTGTCATGGACATTGGCAAGGTTTTCTGCTTGACATAACGTAACAGAGCCAAGGATCCGGTGAACCCTGCAGCCAATCAACCTTGTGTGAAGGCCCCTATATAGTGGACCTCTAAATTGCCCCTAAAATGTGCCTGTGAGTGTGCAAGTCCAGCTATTTGCATTCAACTATACTAGCTTAAGATTTGAGCTGCGGCCTCTTGACCCAATATGGTTGAAGCACCTTTCTAAATAAATTCTACATAATAAATATAGTGGTGTTATAGGTAGTTTACTCAGCAGGTATTGTGTGCTTGTCTTAAGATAAGGTCATGTGACATTTCATTCCTGATGGTTGGTCAGTGGCTGTGCAGGAGTTTTGTCAATTCTGAGATAAAAGCTCTGATAATGTCAACAGGGACTTTATAACAGGGAACTGAGGAAAAAACCAAAATCTTGGTCTTTGAAATATCTTAGTGTACATTTTTATTTACAATCTATTTACTATTGTTTCATACTTATGGGTCATCACATGCCAAATCATCCAGACATTAGAATAACTTCATAGATCATGGACCTTTTTAATTGTGAAGTTTTGAAGTGTGGCCCTAAGAGCTAAATTCAATAATTTTGTATGATTCTTTGAAATCAAAAGCCTTAGTCTGATAGTTTGTAACATGTGTTAATATCAACAGTGGTTGCCAAATGTTTTACACTAATATGATTAATTAAGCATTATTATGCATTATTATGTTGACCAGTTTTCACCTCTGCGCTGCCTTTGATGTTGTGTTAATGCTGTTCTATATTTCATCCTGCATCCCATGAGTAGCACAGATCATGCAAGATTAGGCTATGGAGCTGAAAAAGCATTCTTTTTTAAAATAAATTCTACTGTATATTTTATCAAGAAGGATCATTATAATTTCCTTCAAAAGATACTCAGGGGAAAGTTCTACTAATATTCATGGTCTATATATATAGATAATACATATTTTGTATATACCTTAAAAGAATAGCTAATTTAACTATTACACTGGCTGTAGTGTTACATATACTATTGTACTTCTTGTCTTTCTGTCTTTGTGTGACACCTGAGACTGTTTCAGGTATTTATTAGTGATGACAAGTTATAGCTTGCAATGGTTTGGTCTTGTTTGTGGCTTGTACTACTTCTAGGCCAATAGAGCAGAGCTAAATTATCTCAGTGCGACATCAAGCTGACTCCACCTGGAGATTTTAAAATCTTCAAACTGAATGAAAAACTGTGATTAAGGTGATAATATGGGCATATGCCTCCAGTTATATAAACGAGGACTATAAAGTCTAAGACCTTCATTAAATTGGAAGACCTTCATTATATATTGCATTTTTGGTTTCTGTAGATGTATTTACTTATCTGAATATATCAGTTAACAGATTTATATTGCTACCACTTCAAAAGCCGTTGGAGGAAATACTCAAACAGCTCTGGGTAAAAAACAGGTTACAATTAGGTCGGTGTGCTGAAATTGTGGAGATGTGAAATAAAAAACCCTGAGGGTTTGTTTTCTTTTGAGACTGCAGCACAGCAGCCCTTTTAAAATAGAGGCTGCTACGTTAAGAAATAGGAATAGCTAATATTACAGTATAATAATAATGTAGTCTAAAACAAAGGGGATGTTTTAATGTTTCTAATAGCCTTTCTGTTTATTGAACAAAGTGGAATTCATTAAAAATAACTGAAAATGCCACAGAAGATTTATTATAATGTAGTTTCAGTCAAATATGCAATCAAGCAGAACAAAGAAGTGCTGCAATAAGTGTGCCCTTGAGTGCAGCTCAAACCATTCATTCCAAGGTGGTTGGCATGTGCGTGCCACACACTGTCAGCCTGCTCTGGCTCGTGAGGTTTACCATTGCATCTGCCTGTCAAACCAAAACATGCACAAGTCACTTCCTCAGAGGCTGGCTAAAAACACCTCTCAGCTAATAGAGCTCCTGCCTCATTTAAAAGCTCCTACTCCTTACTCCTGCTTCCCGCCACCTCCCCCCTCCTGCAGCAGGAAGCAGCTTCTGGCTTGTTCTTGACATGAGAGACACATGCGGCGTGTCCCGAGGGAGCTGAGTGTTCTGATTTCAATTCAGCCGGCGGGGTCATTATCACATGTTAAGCAGCACACGACTCTAGAGGAACTTCGTGCACACAGCATGTAGATAGACTGCACAGCACATACAGATATGTATATGGAGACTTATACTGCAGTGTAGTGTTTGGGTCTCAGATTTACTCTAATGCTAGATATTGCAAGTGCACCATTTCCAAAGCAGGTTTTATAAGGTCTATGATGTCAACATATATAATCTGACCTCAAAGTCAACTCTGGCTCAACATTGAAGAATTCTGTTGTACCTCATGCTCACACTCACTGCGTGCTCATTAGTTTGTGATATTTTAATCCACTTTAAATTTGTTTGTGAATATTCGCAACTAAAGCACAATCAGCTAAAATGGGGAAGACCTTTAGGCAATTTCTGTCATTTTCTTTGGCATGTTTCTGTTGGGTATCAAACCACTGTGTTTTTCTTCCATACCGATCATTATGTGACTGTAAAAAAACTTCAAAGTACAGAAAACTGTCACTAACTGTCTGGTTAGATTCACAATATGGTTCATTGATCAGATAATGTCATAGATCAGGTAACAGAATCAAACAATCAGCCTAAATGCTCACTAATTAGCACATTAGACACCCCTAACGCTTGCTGCTGACTGTCCTGACCGATCAGCAGCAAGTGACATATTCATCCTGCCAACTTAATTTGATATATGCAACAGGGAAGCTCTGTGAGCTGTAGGAGCCGTGCTTATGTTTTCCATGACAGCTAAAGACATAATGGTACTGAGATGTTATTTCTGTAGCTCCTCGCTATAAAGAATCTTGATTTTAAGATTTCATTTTCAGCTAAATGTACATACACAACATATAATGTGTGTTAATGTATATTACCAGCGCTGAGTCTGCTGCTGGGTGCGCCTGCAGTACCTCAGGTCGATCATGCAGCAGAAGCACGTCCTGCTGTACACGGATTCCAGAGGCAACAGCAGTGCTGTAGACAAACTGCAGCAGCGGCAGAAGCTACACAGAGGCCTGACCCACTTTTCGAGCTGACTGGGAGTGAAGTGTTTGCTCCTCAGCTGGGTGGGAGGGGAGAGATGCTGTGGTGCTGGACAAAAGCAAAAAAAACACACAAAAAAACATCATCCATAGCTCACCAATCTCACCTCAGGTCAGAACCAAACAGAAGTACAGTATATGAACCTGAATCTCAGCGAAACATGGAAACATCAGTAAGTCTGATGGACAGCCACCAACATAGTCTTAAAAACTCCATATCACTGTCATGGCCCTTCTCCCTACTACTGAGCTAATCACTTAGCCTGTCCTCTACTCAGCAGTCCCCTGCGCTGCTCATCAAATTTGCATTTTTCTATCCTCTCCATCTTTTGCATTGCCTTTCTTCTCTTTTCAATTGTGTAAAGAGCTTTGTCCACGAAATAGGAATTGTGATAATTAATGGCACAACATGTTCCTCATTTAAAATCTAATCTAAAGGAGGTGGACACAAATTATCCAGGCTAATTGAAAAGCTAAAAGCAATAAAGCAGCTCTCCCCAACCTTAATGTGATTCTTGAATGGGTGGGGAATGGAGTAAGGGGCTTGAAGTTGGGTAATATCATTGATGGTAATGTACAATAGCTTCAATAACTTTTAGTGCTGCTTGCCTTCACAGGGCTGATAATATCAATACTAATACATTTGACTAATAACAAACGTTAAAAGGTACTCAACAACACTACACACAGAATATAAAGGGCTGAATCACTGTCTGTGGGAATGATTGTCATTGAGCAAAATTCTGAGTAAGCTTTGTGCTCAAGTCTTTGAAAAACTGCCTGTATTTCTAAGCATGATTAATAAAACTAGGAAATGCAGAGGTGAATTGTTGAGATACTGAAAGCGGCAGCGGCACCTAAAATAATGAAGTGTGAGAGAAGCTGAAATTGCAGTTAAAGAGGAAAGATTCTGAATAATTCTGTAAGCAATAAATAACTATGCGCAGCCACACTATGATTTGCCTCATCACAGGAAGCGATGTTTTGTTCGATTCCTTGTTTGCACAGATTGGAAGTGAACGGAGGCCAAGGTTCACCATTGACAGCCTCACATGTGTGTGACCATGGCCTATAAGCTGCTGATACCTCTGGTAGGAAGTAAAATGAGTTGACTTGCTCAAGGCTAAAAGCTACTATATCAAATGTCGTCAATGGGCACCTATGCTAAAAATCTCCATTGTTGTGCTAGCAGTTCAATTGAAAGAGCTAGTGAATGTCTTAGTCAACCCAAAGCTGTACTCACAAGGTGGCTCCTTCCCAGATTCAACAAATTTGAATTTGGCTTTTCCAAAACAACCAATGGTGAAACATGTTAACAGAACATAACTGAGCAGGGATAGAAGTTAAACCGACAGCTAATAGAATGTGGCTTTGCTCTAACAGAGCTGCAGAGCTTTTAATCTTTATCAAATCACCAGGCAGACATACAGGATTCTCAGGGGCGAAAGAGAGGGGAGGGGGGCCCACATTTGATCTCATGGAGAGGCCTGAATGCCTGGACACAAGGAGCTGACCCTCACCATTCTCCACCTGCATAATTCCACTGAGACCCAGCAAAATGTGCTGTTCTCAGACATGTTCAGAGAGTGGATAGAAAGAGAAATCTACAGGCTAATTATCTCTGACCCGGGAGGATTTGGAGGACCTGCCAGCCATCTTCTGATTGGTCCTCTCACTAGTTGTTACGACAGGGATTAGTTAGGACAGCCAGGGAGGTAGACGAACCTCCCGTGGTGAGCCAGTCAGACCTCCACCAATAGGCCTCTCTATCAGGGTGCAGATGGAAATGCCCGCAGAGAGGGGTGAGAGTTGTGGCCAACCATTATGCTGGTCCTTTGTTGAAAGATGCCAGTGGTGGGGAGAGTGAAGGGGGATTTCATCTTTTTCTAACACAGCCTCGCAAGCTTCACAGCAGAGAGTGGTCCTAGTCTACTTAATACTTGATACTGGAGGCAAAGAGAAGTCCATACTGGTGACTTATCTAACACAGGCCACATCCAGGTTTGGTTCTGAATGGACCCAAGAACAACACAAGACTGAAGAGAGCCACAGGAAATGGATCCAGATGAACAATGGTCCATGTCGCATTGTACAACCCTAACTTAAATTGCTTTTTTAAGAGAGAACTTTGAGGCTCGCAGAATTGCTTTTGAATTTGGATTATGTTGCCATATTTTATTTAACAAAGGCTTTTGTTATTTTTTGCTTTAGAGTGCTTGGAATTTCACATTCTATGGTTAAAGGTCCTGATATAGGCGCCTAAAAGCAGACACAGAGGCAGGCAGTAGACCTGGGCACAGCTCCACTATGACTACCAGCCAACAGCTGCATTTTGAACTATTCTGCTTGCATTGCAGTTTCGTTGTTGAGGTCAGTTTTGCACGGAATCTCCCAGGGAATACATTCTCATTAGTACAGGTATATTCTTTTGCAGTATTTTAATCCCACTTTTATTCAAGTTGCAGAGGTGACACCAAGCTGCAGGCTGGTCATATAGGCTACAAAGCAGATGCAGATGCAAGCAGACGACAGTTTTTAGTTTTATTACAGGTAGTGTTTTTATTGCTCCACTAATTGAATTCATTGTGTAAAAGCTATGATAATGATTAACATGATAGCACACAAATTACCGTGGTAGGACGATAATCTTTTTTAGTGGATTAGCACGCTCTCAATGTGGTAGTGTTTGGCTAACTTGGTTGATTGAAGTGACTGAGTGCTTCAGTCGGAACTGTTGTCAGCAGCCAGGGCAGCACGTGGGACTGTTGGGACTGTGGGAGCTTCGAGCCTTTCCCCACTGGTCCTTGTCTGTTCTCCATCTCCTTTGTACACGTCTAATTGACTTGTGAGTACAAATTTGCATTGCATGTATGTTTTCGTTTGGTGGCGTGCATTAGCAGGCAAGGGTAGTTATTTGTTCTAGGCCATATGACTCAGGCCTTTAACATTCAACTTTTGCTAAAAGCCATTTATTTATTTCAGTTGCAGTGAAAATGCTGAAAGTTTTTTCTTTTCTGTAAAATATACCAATGGGCACTGTAGGAGTGCAGATGTGTTTTACTGGTTAACACAAAGCACTGACTTGATTGTCTCACAAATAATGAAATGAGCTGTCAGTCCCTCTCTGATATGGTTTGCGTTATCATATTAGACACTACTCTTTATTTTGGTTACTTCCTTTTGACAAATACCCGGTGAATTCCCATCCTTCAGATGACCAGAGATACAGAGGCTGTCTCCTCCTCTCCAGTCTTTCCCACTACGGTAGAAGAACAGACCCACTCTGCTCCACTGCTATCATACTATTTAAAAACATTTTACAATATTACAGGAACAAACAAAAGGAAAACATTAATGCAAATTACATTTTTCTTAAAACAGTGATCCTGTAGTTCAACATTCAATTGCTTACCTAATTTTAATGCAAGGTGTTCACTATAGAGCTGTAAAGGCGAAAATGTGCAAATTTATATTAAAAGTCTATCAGCTGTTTCTTAATATTAAAGGTAAAGAGTGACCACACTTATAATAGAAGACATAAACAATTTTGACCCTGAACTCTCCAGGCTTATTCAGTCCAGTCATGGGCTCATCAAACTTTGTTATAGTGTTGTCTCCATGTTTCAGATCTCAAAAACTGCACGACAGTATATACCAGATAAAAACAGCCCTGTAATAATATTTTAAAATATACATTTTGCCATAACGTCATCTCAAAGCACTTTAAAAAGTAAGGTCAAGACCATGCAATACTACAGCTCCAACAACTAGCAATACTTGGTGACAGGGAAGAGAAACTCTTTCTCTCTCTACCTTTTAAAGGAGAGAAAAGTCCTAAAGTCTAAAGTCCTCGAGCAGAACTCAATGTGGGCGGGCATCAGCCTCGACTGGTTGGGGGAGAAAGTTGTATTTAAGCTCTGGGAGATATCATCATCATTGAGAAGTGGTTGTAGAGGGAGAGAGAGAGAGGCCAATTTAAACTGGAGTTTGAGGTGTTTCCAGATCTTCAGGTTGAATGAAAAGGTTTGCACTCACAAAGCTGAGACAACTACACAGTTAATGTACATTTTGGACTGTTTGGGTCCAGTTTGACCTCATGCACATATTGGCTGGCCTCCATTAGAAGACGCACTTTTTCTAGTCTACAGAGCTTCTTTGGAGCCTCTAGCAGGGTAATGAGCGCATTCCTCAGAGTTGCAGGTTAATGTGTTTATATTGCTGTGGTGAAGCTAATAGAGTTGTGATGACTCCACACCTGCCACAGGCAGACATGGGGAGAAGGAAAAAAAGCCACCGTGAAGTCTCCCACAGGGCCCAGGGCTGTCTATGGGCAAGAGTGCAGCTGACAGATAAAGCATCTGACAGTGACACATTGCTATGGGGTGACAACAAAAATGACTAGAATTTTAAAACACGCTTTGACTCTTCCCACTAGTCTCCTCTCCTCCCTCTCTTCTTCTGTGTCAGTTTCTTCTTGCTGTTACTGCTCTTTCTTGAATTTTACATAAATGAGTCGAGGACAGGAAATTACATAGCGGCACAGACATTAAGGTTGTGTCTGTGGGAATGATTCCATCCTTATTTCCTCTCACAGACATAATTTGGCTTATTTTCTTTCACGGACGACCACTTTTCACTCATCCACCCTCCATAAATTCTCCATTTACTCATCATTACATTTCCCTAGAATGCTCTCCATTAAGGTTATATCCTATTGTTACCAGACACGACAGCATGTTTTTCACCTTGTCTGCACTCACATACATATACGTGTGTGAGTGTGTGTGCGCGTGTGTGTGTGTGTGTGTGTGTGTGTGTGTGTGTGTGTGTGTGTGTGTGCGAATGACATCATAGCAAAACATTGTGGAGACATCTATTCTAGCAGGAACTTCCACAGGGCGGTTTGCTGGCAGGTGTTTAAATGTCTTCGTCTGTCCACTTCTCTTCTGACATTTTCTTTATTTGTGATACACTTATACAGAAACATTATAATTATTATTTATAACATGAGCCTCAAGAACCTGACCTGTAAGTGATTAAAATGCAATAGTTTCATTTGTTTACATTTCATTTAATTACTTGTATTGCTTAATGCCACATTAATTACTTACTACAGATGATTGGATTACTGCTGCATAACATTCTCGACTTGAAAGAACTATTATAAGTTTGTCTACCATTTGAACATGTGCTCAGTTAGAGTAGACTATTTTGTAAACTTGTCACTGATGCATGCAAATGCGAGCATGCACACAGGTACAGAGGTGCGTCCCTGTTCTCTGGTCAGACCATAACCATCTTCAAGCGCGGCCTACATTTTGATTTGAAGTACACACTTTTACATGGTATACATATTTCACAAACAAGTTTTCTGAGTGCATCTTAAGTTCTGACACTTTCATGGTAGCATCTGCTAAAGTAATCAAAACCACCTCTGTGGTACAGTAGACGTCTTTCAGAAGAGGTTTGTATTGACGCTCACACGCATGGCAAAAACAATACCAACCCCCCTGTCTGCGGCTGGTGATAATATTAACACCGCTGGCAACAAAGTAATACAACCAATTAACAGACCTGCATTATCTATAAGGCTTCATTCTACATCTGCCTCACAACACTGAACACCTGATTCAAATGACACTCAGCAACATAGACATAGGAGAAATAAAACTTATGTGTAATCTCAGGACTTTTTTGTTTCTTTTCATTCGGAAACGCATACATAAGTGACCAGAGTAACATCTTACAGCATCTAAAATTAATTTACAGCTGTTAATAGACAACTAGATTACCAAGTGTGCTTATTCTGCAACTGCTAAAGCAAAGTATCAAGCCAAACTCTGTACATCTCCCACCCAAGAAACAGAGCATGCAAGCATGCAATGCTGTTATTATGGCTCATTAAAAGGAATTAATTAGTAATGAGTTCTGAAAAGCCAAATTGAGTGAGTTCCCCAGTGTGAGGGGACTATGGGTGTCCAGGCCTGCTTCAAATTTGCCATTTTCAACAATCCAATAATTATCAGATTATTATCAGGTGGACCATGGTAAACAATAAGTCATTATATGTAAATAATAGTTTTTTCTATGAACATTTTGATGCTTCTCATATGCACAATGCCCAGCGCTACCAAATGCTTTCAGTGGCCAGTTTGGAGATGTCAAGAGAATGTCCACTCCGATTGGCTTTCAGGACATTGCGTTCCATGATTCTTTTGCTCAAGTTCACATATTCCAATTCCAACGGGTGAAGCGAATACACATTAACTTCGGGATGACCAAAGCCTGGTCATTGCATTGACTTTGTATGTAATGTAATTTCTTGGAAATAGTGGTTTGGATTTGTCACACACATCTGGACCTTTCTAGAATGTCCAGTCAGTTCAATTTGCCACAGTTAGACTCCAATCAAGTCCTAGACACATTTCAAGGATAATTAGAGCAAACATGATGCACCTGATCACAATTTGGATAGACACATTAAAGTGGTCTGAATATGTTTGTAAATGAGAGATTACAGTTTTGGATGTTTTTTATCTAACTGACAT
This sequence comes from Limanda limanda, assembly GCF_963576545.1. NCBI lineage: Eukaryota > Metazoa > Chordata > Actinopteri > Pleuronectiformes > Pleuronectidae > Limanda > Limanda limanda. The sequence goes on from NC_083653.1 coordinate 20,905,733, forward strand.
TCTAAAAACTTTCTTTATTTCTTAATTACAGGTAACTGGATGTAAGTTGATGGGGAAATTATGGCAGTTTTATCCATTTAAAATCTACAGCATAATAATAGGGTGTGCAAAAACTGAAAGGGTTTGAATATTTTATGAAGCCACTGCAAAACATCACAATAGTTTATGAAGCACCGCAATTGCTCTTACATTTCAATATGTACGAGTTATAGTTAATTTTACATTGATATATACTATATACAATAGTTATTTTTAGAAAGGGATACATTATTGTTGATATCTTTGGGTGTGTCCCAATGTTTTTGTTCTGGTCTGACATTTCCAAGAATGATTGTTTTAACAGCCCCCACAGACAGGGCTGTTTGATGCAGTGTAGACAAAAAAGTATAGGAAGTAACTTCCACCTGCTGCTTCAAGTCAAAGAGGAGAGAATGCTTGAAAGTGTTCACATTAAAACACAATTAGCTTCAGAACTCTGGATTGGTTTAGAATGTCCTTTACCTCCAGCAGTGTGCAGGTGCAGGTGTAAAGTAGCAATTAGCTGTCAGATTAGTCTCAGTTCCATTTCAGCCCTGCCAAATAAGCACTGTATCAGTCAGCAGTCACATGACAAGGTTAGTTCGACACGGCACCAAAGCAACGCAAGTTTCTCTTTCCAAAATGTAATCAGTTTGGAATTTGTTTAATCCCTGATTCATAGGGCGAATAGCAATATGTCTTTTCCTTAATCATTGTGTCTCCAGCAGAGTTCAATAGCATGCTACATTCCTCCTCCCGACGTCTCAGCCTGTGTGCACAGAAAAGCCTTTCATTCCCTGTCACATCACTCTGACAACAGTGTAAAATGCACGGAACATCGAAGCACAGCCCGGCAGTCCCACACGGTGTTGGTTCAGCCCCAACAATAATCCACCTCAGATCCTCCTAATTCTGTTAAAACAACAGATCAGGGCAGCCACGTCTGACGGGAAGATTTCAACAGCTTATCTTCCAACTTTCCTACGATAGATGAAATGCATTGCTCCCTGTATTGTATTGTTTGGGTATGTATGCCTCTCTGCAGGGATTCACATATAGTTTGCAAGTTCTGCATACATTCTATCGAGGCAGCAGAGTAAGCTGATAACCCAACCATACACTTAATGGTTCTGCCTGTTAGCACATTAAGGCTACACAGAACAGCGTTAGCGTCTATTTAGAGTTGTGTTTCTATGGATCTGTTAAAGTTAAGTCAAATACTCTCCTTGTATCTCTCTTTTGGCCTCCACCAACTCCGGAGAAAAACAAATGGTGGTGTACCTGCTCAATGCTCCACTGTGTTCACCAGCTACAGGTATGGATGTAATTTGTAAAATGGAAAGAGGATGGGGATATTTTTTGCCGGAGATAATTTATTTATTATCAGTTAAATGCGATTCAAACAGGTATAATATTAACATTTCATGTTTTGTAAATATCACAGGTATCATAAATACTGGTATCTCTTGATACCCCTGCAAAATGTTCACTGTGAGGTCTTTAGTTAGGTTGTGGCACTGATGAATTTTTCAAATGTCATGTTTCCACTTTATTTTGCATTCCATTCAATGCCTTTGTAGGGTTGCAAAGCCACAAAAAAATAAGAAACACTCAGAATGGATGATTTTTTTTTTCTTCTTTTTTTATATTTGAGGTGAATCAACCCTTTTGTGGTCAGAACACAAAAATCTTAATTGTGAACAGCAGACACACACACACACACAGTCATGAAATCAGCCCAGATGAACCTGGATGTGTTCTGTTGGTTTAACTGATTGCATCCATATTTTGACTCACAGCCCCTGGCATCCTGGTTCCTCTCCCCTGATGGAAACATTTTCACTGTGTGTGTTCTCACGTAGGATCCTGGATTCTCTCCACGTTGTTTCAAGCATACCCCCTTTCATCAGCTGGAGACTCAAAGCTGAATAGCACCTCGATGAACATGCAGTTGTCAGATAGAAAAGCTGAATGTTTGTCCTGAAATCCAGTCCTGTTCATAACCCCGACTCTCCTCTGAAAGAGGAATTATGTCTCCTAAGGGGCCTCTAACTCTCCAAAGCCCAATTACTGTGCAACCAGTTGATTTATGGGTTTATTTTTAATGCCACATTAAAATGCAATTAGCATCTGTGTCCAGAACAAACTGTGTGCATCCAATGAAGGACTTTCAGAGAAAAAAAATTACATGGATTCCATTTCACTAGATCTCCAACAGCCTCTTCGGCCTCGCAGTATTTTAGCCCTTACTTCAGATGATACTGCCTTCAATTGCAGTCTATTAATGCCATGTATATTGATGTTATCTTACAGTAGAGAGGAGGAGAAAAGTCCTTCAGACGAGAGTTATCTCAGACTGCAAGCAAGACAGATTTATTTGGCCGACATTCCTCCATTTCTTTGATTTCCTCTTGTTTAGCTCTCCTCTGTAAATCAGCCACACATACACTGTACAATTAATCTGTATTGGCCTTGTCCTGTCACCCTGTTCTTTTTATAATGTATTAAGATCCAACATGGACATCTTACATCCAACCATGACCTCAGGAAGTGTCACTGCATTTAATATGCCTTAGAACTCTCTTGTTTCTTACTGTGATTGACCCACACAGCACTGCAGAAGACAGTGTTCTTTAGAAAGTCAGCTTTAGACAGAGCGAAAGGCAGAAATAGCTAGGAGATCAGCAGCATGCATTCCTGCATGCTGTGCCGAATGCGGATTGAGCTGACAGTATTGTATTCTCATAAAAAATGGATAGGCTTTACTCAGGCCAACAGACTGACTTTCTTTGATAATCTTTGTCCTTTATAGTTTAAGAGCAGTCGTATGGGCCTGCTGGTACCACTTCAGACTCAGGTTGGTTAACCAAAATTAACTTAAGTCTTATGTCCACTTTAAAGCTGCTTTCAGACATGCACTGAACTCCAGATAATCTCCTGAAAATATACAAAGGGGCTGTATGTGAGAACGCAAATGTCCGAGTGATTTGCTACAGATTGTTGAATCTGTAGCAACTCACTCACCAGGATCTTTCTGGCCAGGCCCATAGTAAGAACTATAATAATGTCAGAGTTAGCCCATGTGTGAACACAGCAGGATAATATAAATTGATGAAGTTTCTTACATGCCACCAACTGAAAAAGAGACCTTAACGCTCTAGAGTTTTTTGTCTTGTGAAGGCGTCTGACCCGAAGATTTTCCTGCTGTGGCTTCATACTGTATGTGAATGGCAAACTCTAAACAGAGTCTAGACCCCATTGAATGGACATATTCTGGAGTTCATGTCTGAAAACTGGTTATACTGTTATTATACTGTAAATTATGTGGAAAACTAAATTCATCAAAACTCAACCATCCTCTTATTTGAAAGTTCACTTTTGAGAAATATCGGCGAGCAAATTTGTGGCAATAACTAATAGTTTTTAGCCCTCAGTACCCTCAGTGTAAGGGCTATCGTGTTGTTGCAGCTTTGACAGTCATTACAGCATGTCTGCACAGAAGGCTTAGCGTGATCAGCTGCAGTCCCTCTGCTCCGTTTGTCTGCACAGGCTGCGTTCAGGCACAATACTGAGCAGTAGGTCACCCACGTTGTAGAAGCACTTAGAGTCTGAAACACATTGTCGCTATAAACACAGGAACATTCATTTAGAGCATTACAATGGGCTTCCAGTCATCTTCTTGGACAAACAGCATGAGTAAACCTCGAGCAACTGCACAGTATGTGCAGAAAGTAAAATACTGAAAATAGGTGGTTGTTCAGACTATGTTCCGACTCATGATATAGACGACTGAAATACACGTGGGAAGCGTGTTTACTGCTCTTTGAGAGAGATCATGTGTGTGCATTGTCCGTTCATAGGTCCGCTGTTTATCATTGATCACATAAGGTCGACTGTTTATCATCCCTAATGAGTTGTTGAGCCCTGATAGCCCAATTATCCGGCTCCGCCATCGGAATGGAATAAATCTTGTTCATGTATGATGTCGTCTATCTGCAGCCTTCTGTTAACACAACCTGCAGGGCTTCAGTGAATGACATAGGCCTTGTTTGCCTCAACTAAATGTTCCAGTCCAACCGAAAACATAATGTGCAAGATCATTTTCAACAGAAATAAAACTATTTTGTCAGTGTGTTATTGGGAAAATTACAACAAACAATAATCTATGGGATTATCCACAAGGAGAAATGAAGGACGCTCTCATAATTAGCTGTCTTGCTCCCTCCAGGTTCAGATGATGCTCCTTCGCTGGAGTATAAAGAGCTACAGAGAATATTTTTTGAGAGAGGTAAGACACCAGGGTTACATGTCTCTTTATATAAATAGAATGTCCGTTTAGCAAATTAACTTCGTAATCGACCCTCAAGAAGCTTGCATTGTCTTCCTCTATAACTGTTAAATCATGTACATGTCTACTTTAAGGTTAGCCTATTAGCTTTTATTCTCCAGCAATAGTAGTTCACCCTTCTGCCTTGCAAATAGCAATTACTGCTTAGCCTTGAACTAGCACTGTATATTCTGTGAAGAACTTTGCTGTGCCACTTTCTGGTCTAGCCACCCATTACAATAGCAACTTTACCTTTGGCACTGGGTCTTTATTAGACAGTTGACAATGGAGATATACATGAGGGCAGGGTAACAGGCACCCAAGGTCCCTGGCTGGACTTGAACCAGAAGGTTCTAAACAAAGTTTGCTTTGCTGCATTTTTCCATGGGAGGCTCACCAGATCTGTCAGCTTGTTATATAGAAGAGACAGAGGGAGTTTAACACAGCCAACGGTGCTGTTGCAATGATGAAGAATGAGTCACCTCCCTGAAAAGATAGTCTTATCAGTAATTTACAATAAAAATATCTCTTCTGCGTGTCCACTCATAGGCACAATCATTCCGTTAGGCTACAGCAACAGGCCTATTTGGCTGACATATAAACAAGGAGAAACATAATCACACACCATTGGAAAAGAAAGAATATGAGCGACCATGAGGAGAATGAGACAAAGAGAGAACACGGTATCTCTCTTGTTCTGTTGCATCGTGTGTGTGTCCTCAGAGGGACAACGTGGGAGAAAGAAAGGGGGGTTGTAGCTTGATGTAGCTATGGGCAAGGTTTTCCCACATCTGTGCTCTCTCACAGGCTGCACACCCTCTGAGGAATGAGTTCCACTGTTCATCAATACTGATTCCAGCTGAGGTTCTTAAGATGGAAACCTCCTGCTGAGATCTGTTGGTTGTTTTTATCTCTACCAAGATTTCTCTTTTTAATATCACAGCACTGAATACAATTTCACAGCTGAACATGCTAAAAGAAGCATTTTGGACCATTTTGCTTTCTGGTTATTTGAAAAGTCTAAATTAATCCATGAAATATCTTGTTCCCTCTGCGTGAGGAGCATTTTGACACAACCCCACATAATATGTACTAAATACAAACAGATTGGTCAGGTAATATATCCCTGTAATCCAGACACACACTTTCAATCAACTGAGTAATGTTTGACTTCTCATTTACTGCCTGCATGTGTGGAAGATAAAGTTCCTCAATGTCTCCACTGATTCGTTCCGCCTTCTCTGATCTGAGCCGAGCACATGTGACCACATTTCTATCAGGTGAGCACATCATTTGGTAAAAATGAAGCGTATCATTCCTGAATGACAAATCCACCCTTTGAAAAGAAAGGAATGCTACAAATACCCAAAGACATACATGAGTGAAGGAACAAATATTAAGGGAGATTTACTTTATGGAGAGATGCAACAAAGACCAAATGCAAACAGGTTTTACCAGCAAGCAACAACTTTAAAATTTCTTATTTGTAGTATTGCATTATGGAACATTAATATAATCTACTTCATCTTCCATGATAGTTGCTATATTTGACGTCTGACATTAATATCAGCCCATTAATGAATCCATTCAATTAAGTGAAGTATTCATGCACTCATACAGGGTCAGTTCAAATACTAAAACTGTGTTAAAATCTCTGGATAATTATTGCTGAAGTCAAAGTATAATGGACATTGAAAAAGCAACTGAGTACAACAAAGCTATTTCATTTCTCCATTGTCTGCCATTGCTAGGGGAAAAACTACCTTCTTGTCATAAAGATGCTGTCAGTCATTATCTTAATCCACATCGATGTGTAATTTGTAATTTATGATTGTTCGTGTTGTATTATTTATTAATGTGGAGTGTGTGTCCAGTAATGTTTTATCTTTTTCACTTGTATGTGCATTGCTGGTAGGGGGCACCGTACAATTCTCTGTCTGGAGTAACAACAATGATAATAAGCTTTAATTTTGTGGCTCATTTTACATGAGAAATGCAGCTCAAGGTCCTTTACAATAAATTACGTGCACAAAGTGCTTTACAACAGAATAAACTAAAATAAACAGTCCTACAACTCATGTAAACAATAATGAGTTCTGGCTCTGCATGCTTGAGAGGCCACCCTCCGACTTTTCAGAAAACAAATCAGCACTAACCTGTGATGAAGGTCATATAAGCAGACCTATGTTATACAGCAAAACATGCAATACATACAACTTAACTGTCACTTCAAACTGCAGCTCTACCTCAGAGTTAGCTGTTAGCAGGCAGCAATGTATACACCCCACCCTACCCATACAGCACAAGGCTGGCTTGTACTCTGAATACAACACAGTTCCACCAAACCACACCAATAGGTGAGCTTTAACTGTTGACTTTCATCATGCAATCCATACAATATGCTGCTGTTGTTTATGTGAAGGTGACAATTTCAGTGGTTATCGGAAACAAATTAGATTCATCCAGGAGTAATAACATGGGTGAATGTGCAGGGGAGCCAGAGGATCCTCCACACAGCTGAGTTAGTGTGTGGTGACAGCTCGAGCAAGTGGACTGACCTGCTACAAGACAGCAGCGTCAGCGGAAATGACATGAATGCAATTGATCTTGGCTCCGCCGCTGGAGCGACCTTGTGTATAAAGTCTGACAAAGGGTCAACAGCTCCTTCCAGAGAGGGGCGTTTTGCTCACAGCTCCAGATGTGAGAAAAAGAAAATAAACTAAACAAAAAAAGAACCCCTGCCATGTTAGACTGGAGACAACACTGCAGGGTGCTTCCCCTGAGAATGGAGCTTTGTCTTTAGTCCCAAATCCCCCTGTGCTATCATTAAGCAATTAACAAAGGTGGAACATAAGGGTGCAGAAGAATAACGTAATCACTTATGCAAATGAACAAAATTAAATCCAGAGGATTAATTGCAGCCCGAGCACGTGCCGAGAGAGATGTCACAATCATCTCATGTACAGATGGAGATCAAGGCAATGTTTGTCTCACACGATCACTGTGAAACACCCCCCACAAAGAAAAACTGCACTAACACATGGGATCACGGTTCAGTTGTATACAAGTAGAACCGACATTCATCTAGCTGAATAATAACAAAAATGTAGAATATTTATAGCATAATAATGAAAAATCTGTCCCTCGTGAATACAACTGTAATGTGATTATCCACGTGGTTCAGAGGGAGGCGGACTTAGTCAAGTAGAGGAGTGCTGTTGGTCCTAGAACTTATTGTTTTTGATTTTGAATGGCGAGTGCTGCTTGTGTGTCTAATGAGGCGCCATCTTTAGATGTTTAAGGAGAAATGTTCTACTTATTGAGCCTCTGGACTAACTGTGTCCAGTGAGAGCGGCTCCAAGTTCAGTAAATCAGATTCGCAGAGCAGGAGATCCTCCCGCTGGATTCACCACGAGCGAGTGGGAGGGTTGTTGATGCTCGCTAAAAACACACAGATAGTTTCAGGAGACTTTGTGGCGATAAGAGCCGACAGCGGTGTAGTTGTGCTGTAAACAAAATCACATGTTCTCCGCATCAGAATTAATACGTTACATCCTTCCTCTGCCTGCTGCAGCCCTCGTATTAATCCTGCAGATTATTCGCCACTGTTGTGAACGCTCCTGAGTGGAGAACCTCCTGCTCAGTGTGCATGTGTGAAACAAGAAAAAGGAGAAAGTCCGGACCCAATTCTACGGAGATCAACTGCAGGACGTGTCTGAAAATGGTACACGAGTAGAGGAAGCTATCATTTGAGAAATCCATTGCTTACCTCCTATCTTCAGCCACAAAGTACACAAAAACTAATATTTGTTCACAGACTCTGTCCATCAGTCATAGAAATTACCCCTCACCTCTCAATATTTATGATAATGCAGCCACTGACACAGATGTAAATATACATCCATTCCTCACCTGCTCCGATGGTCTGACACACACACGTCAGGAAGATGCCAGCGTCCTCTCGCTGCTGCTCACACACAGCATCCTCTGGCCTCTTTGTATGTGTGTGATTAATGGTGGTGGTATTATTTCAGTTGTAATATGCTTTTGCAGTTCAGGTTTTAAATTGGAATTCTTTTTGGCAACAGATGCAGTGACGTTGTGTTATGTTGCAACTATTTTGCGTCAGCTAAATCATGTTTTTCTTCAGAAGGTTCATTCTATCCAACATCTAGATTTTTATATTGGCTCTTCCTAGGTGGCACCTGAAGTATTGCTCAGGTGTAAGAGTGAGACTGGACATGAGCCCACGCTTGTTTTGCTGCAGGAACATACAGTATGTGCTCTGACTGACCTTAAAGTAGAAATGAATATAAGATCAACTTCAATCAATAGACAAATCCGACTTTGTTTTGCACTTTTTATAAAAAATTATTTAAGACTAAGTGCTTTACAGAATAAAAGCTGTAACAATACCCACTACCCACACTAATCCGCATACAAAGCAAAATTAAAATAACAGGATTTGAGGAAGCGCTGTCTAATTTATTTATTAATTTAATACTTCAACAAACAGGAAAAAGATACAATATTAAAGAGAGAAAAATATCAAGTAAAATAATAAGATGCTAAAAGAAATGAGAACAATATTTAGATTCAATATTAAAATACTAGATAATAAAGATAATAATACCTAAGAGAAGAAATAAATCAGGAATAAAAAGAGATGTAATAAATCAGTCCAAAATACAAGAGTAGAATAAAAGGATATCCTAGTAACACAGTCCAACATGTATGGAACAATTCAAAATCAATTAAAAGCCTGACTAATAGGGTCGGTGTTCAGGGAGGCTGTGCCACAGACATGAACCATATTAATACATTCCTCTCCTGACTTCGGGTTTAATTAAGAGGCCAGGACCAGACGACCTGACGGGTTCATCGGGTAAAAGCAAGTGGGAAAAATAGTGTCGCATCAACACAGCAGCACATTGTAGGTACCACACATTATCACAAAGTGATACATGTCAGCTCAATGATGTCTTATTATCATCAATGTCTTATTGAAGAAAAACATATTTGGTTCATGCTGGAAATTCAGATGTTGTTCAACTCCTTCGTAAACATTCTTCCAATACAGATTAATACATCAAAAATACTGCAGGGCAGTAAACTGATCTTATTCTTATGCTATTTGTTATTGTTTATTCAGCCAAACTGAGCTTTGAGTTCTTTTACAGCAAAGCTCTGGAATTCACAGGGGCTTGAGGGATATACAGTATTTGATATGTGATAACAACCACATTGTTAATAATGATAAGACGATGAAAAAGTCAAATATAAGAACTTACCAGCAGGCATGTCCTTCAAGGAGAACATTTATATGACACCCGTAAAATGAAAAGAAAAACCAACAACAAAAAACAGCAGCAATGTCTGTGAATCCTCCAAAGCACAAATACTTTACAACAACCAGTTCTGTAGAGTTTCAAGGCATAACAATGCCTGAGTGTGTTTGGTGACAGATGGATTTGAGTCTTAAGCTCACCCAGCAATGAAATCTACCTACTAATTCCACAAATTACTGTCTGTGTGTCTTTTCAGGTATCCGACTTCACACATGATGTGTAGTCTTACTTTTCTAATTCGGAAGTGCAGTGCAGAGTTTGGTCACTTGATACTCTGAATATTTATAAAAATTGATCAAAGAGGCGACCAGTGCTCTGTAACGATCAATAAGTAACTCTGAAAATCTAACTCTGTGGACTGACTTTAAACTTCTTTTATGTTGTCAGATAAACTACAACAGCAGTTAGCTACTGGGTCAAACCACGGGTCGAAAATCGCTATCAGATCCTTTTGATTTTTTGTCGGACTGATAGGGACAGTCAAGGGTGAAAGGGGTGCTGAGGTCCGTAGTAGGTCCATCATAGCAACACCATCCAGTTTGGCAATTTGTCTTCAAAGTAAATGGTAAATGGTCTGTATTTATGTAACACTTTTCTAGTCTTGATGACCACTAGCAGCGATTTACATTCACCCATTCACACACACACACATTCATACAGTGCTTCTATGGGCATTACTTTTCTCTATGAGGACGCAGCCCTCAGGGGCAATTCCGGGTTCAGTATATTGCCCAAGGACACTTTGGTATGTGGAATGGGGAAGACTGGGATTGAACTGCTCACCTCCTGGTAAAAGGACGACCCGCTCTATCCCCTGAGCCACAGGCGCCCTGAAAGTGAAAGCAAGGTTTGTTCCGTTACTGCAATACTTTATATTGAGTTGAATGACAGAGCTATTCTTTTAAAAAGTTGTGAACTTGGGTCTGATCATTGTATTGATTGCTTAACAGACCAAGGAAACAACCGACGTGTAATGTATGAACAAACAACAGCAGTTAAGTGAATAATTCAAACTTGTTTACAAATCGCACAGGGACAACTAATTAACTATACAATATTCATTGCAGATAAACCAGGAAGGATGAACACATGATTTCTAACTTCAGTCTCCACCATAGCCTGTTGGTAAAAAGCTCTGCACACAACTTCCAGCACACACACACACACACAAAAAGAGACATTATATCGTAGAACAGTTTGAGGAGGAACAACTCTGCAAAACTGTAAACAAAAAGGAGGCAGTGTCTGATGAAGTTCAAAGTTATGAGTTCTTAAACAGCCCTCTGTAATAATGCATACAGAACTTAAAAGTGTGAAGTGTGCTGCATGAGTATACTAAATATCACCATAATCTAGGCAATGTGTTTTCTTGGAAGAAGCATGACCTTTGTTTTAAATGAAAGCCTCTCATTGAACAAACTTTCATGGACCAAATACTAGAGAAATAACAATCGCATGCTCTTGACCTTTGATTAATTTGAAACAAATTGAAAACTGAAGATTTGTCAGAGCCTACTCCACAGATGGTGCACAGGCATAAAAAATTGTAACACATACATCAAAATATGCTTTAGGGGCACATATATCATCAACATACAAAATAAACGACAATGCTGTTGCATCCCTGCAAAGTGTCCTGATACCACTTGCAGGATGTGTCATCAAAGCCCAGAGGCCAGAAGTAGTCTGTGATCAACAGTGTCACAAACTGTTGATAAATTGATAAACAAAACTTCACAGTGTTTTCTATAATAAAGTGCAGAGATGACAGTTTATAAGCACAGTCACTGCTGTAAGGGTGCTATGGCTATCTCCAAACCCAGATAAATAGATACATAGGGGCCTAAACTATAATATACAGTCAAGAGAGTACAGAGGAGTTCACTTCCAAAAATATTATAGCATTTTTTCGGGAAATGGGAGTTAGTTGAATAGTTATTCAGAGCATATGTTTCACCGGAGGGGTCACTAATGCTGCTTTTTCTTGGAAGAAATCTCCCTCCTTCTCTAAATTAGTGCTAGAGACATCATCTTGAGCCTTTAGTGTCACATCCACACCAAGTGGATTCATACTAAGTCCCTGATTTGTTAAAGAGATCATTCAAATGATTTCAGAACTCTGTTTTATCTTTCACAACTTTGGAGTCCAGAATAATCTGTTGAGGGAGGATGGAGGAAGTTATGAGTCAAGAGATTTGGACACTTTCCAAAGTTTTACTGATTCAAATCTGAATCATAAATATCACTGTTTAACCAGGGACATTACAATAAAGTCAGGGTGTGAGTCACAAACCCACATTTTGAATGTATCCATCTTGGTAAAAGGCTTCTTGCACTTAAATGCACAATCCCAAGACCTATGTGGATTTTAAAATTATGATTCCAAATCATCAAAAAGTACTCTGGAATGAGGCTCCTTGTGTCCCTCTCAAGCTTCACTAGGTAGGGGTGTATGAATGGGATTCTGCTCTTCAAAGTCATGCAAAGCAAGAGTCTGTCTTTTGATATTGGTGACGGTGTTAATGGCATACCAGAATCTGGTCTATTTTTCTGATAAGCATTTGGTCCAGAGACAATTACGTTTGACCAGGGGTTCCTATCTTAGGGTGTACGATTGATTATAATTATGAAGTGGCCTGAGAAAACCAGTTGACTACTAGATGCAGGCATCAAATTACTGGAACCAGTCTGACATGGACTTGGGCAGTGAAGGACATCAGATTATAATGGCTGTGGTTACCAGCTAGCTCCCTGGCTGTTCATACAGTATGGCTGTGGATGAGAACAGCCAGGGAGCGGTGGAGCATGCGAGCTACAAACAGTGAGACGCCCCTGTGTAGGTGAAGGCCATCGTTCACACCACAGGTGACGTGAAACCCAAAACAGTCATAAATCAAGTGTGGGTGACACAAAGTGAGAAGATGGGTGCCAAGTTGCAGTTTATTTTCCAGTAATACAAAGACAGATGTACCTTAGCCACCTGGGGGAAGGGGTGATACTGGATCCTAGGAACCCATACTTCTACCAGTGGGTACAGGAATTGTTCCCCAGCTCTGAGAATTACATTAAAGAATGCTCAAGATTCATTTTAGGAAAGTAAAAAGTTCGCTACATAAAAGTGTAGCCGTTTCCTCTTATCAGTTAGATACAAATATTTTTAGCAGTTTGATATGGGCCATGGAATTCTGGCATTAGAACATTTAAAACACCCTGACCTTCTGCACAGTATTAATATTACACTACCTTCTCACTGGCAGTGAGCAGCTTCACTGAATGAAAGAGTGTAGATTGAGTTTCTGCAGATTGGCTTTTGAAACAGATCTGACTAACAGCAATAATTTAATTTAAAACAGGGTATAATAAAATTTGTCAAAATACATTTTGGATGAAAACTTTGCTTTAAGGTTTTGCTCTCTCCTGTTCGACCACATCTTAAAAGGAGTGTGACATGAGGCATTATGACCCAGGAAGTATCCATAACAAGATGGAACTGTGGCCAGAGTTCCATCTTGCAACAGCAACATAACAGCAACATTACACAGATAGATTTGGTAATAATTGCTTTTGAACCTCGATTCTGACTCGTATCATCGGCAGCCTCAGCTGAAATCCAGATTCATCAGACCAGGCAGTTTCTCACCAACAGTGTATTTAACCCCAGAACTCCTGCTCATGAAATTGTCTATAAATGTATCACAAGCCACAGTGATGTGAATTGAGGCTAATTTTGAATATAGTTGGTTTTATTGTGGGTTGGAAAAAAGCGTGATTATAGTTTTCAAAAAAGCTACCAATAACAATAAATTGTGACTGCACCCGAACTCCCTGCTTCCCTATGCATGGGACACATTACTTTCTGCAATGACACAAATAGTGCACTGCAGAACTGCCACATGAATCTCTGGGGTGATATGTGCCACACAGCAGCAGCAATGCCTCAGCTACCAGCATATTTGCCACCCAAGACCAATCAATATCAAAACAAGGCTGCCTGTTTATCAGGCCTTAAGTCTAACAATGACCCTGTAGAACCATGTACCACGGCTACCACACGCTGAAATCTAGTTTACATTCAATAAACTGCATCAAGGTCACTGGGGTAGGTGTAGGCTATACATCATACAGTAGCTGGTGGCTGTGAGCAGTTACTCAAAGGAGGGAGCAAGGCATTCAAGGACAGCATTTCCCACCATGAGCCTCTTCACTAGCTCTATTACTATATTAGCTCACCTCTCAGCGACGTCTGTGCTCGTAGTTCCTAGATAAACACCTTCCAGAAAAGTTGTGTCTGTCTAAAGGGCATGTTAAAGGGGACATTTCAGCCCCGATGATCCAAATTTCGAGAGTGGAGAGCACTCTTCCTGTTTTTTTGTATTTCAGCAGTCGTTTCCATTAGGCTCATATGGTGAACACCATGCTAGGATCAATACAGGCCCCATTATGGACCCCTATCGGATCTGGCTTCGGAGCATCGACCCACCCGCTCTGGTCGCTGTGGTGACCATATGGGCCCCTCCAGCTTCTGCTGCCCATCTCTCCCAACAGCTCAAGGTGCATCACACACATTACTAACTTTCTAACTGCACCCCAGTTATTATAACCGTAATTACTGGATAATTTGCGAGGCGCGTTTATCAGCTGTGTTTATAAAACGAAATCAAGCTTCGTGTGAGAGGACACCCAAGCAGCTGTTTGCCAGTAGGACCAGACTATTGAACATTGAGTGTAAGACTTGTAATGGATTGTGGCTGATTTGAGAGGAGTCAGATGTTATCTGCAACTGTGTTGTTGCAAAATAAAGGCCAGAGGGGACAGATGTTGACAATTGCTGTTCCTTTTTTTTTGAAGATTCGCACTGTCTAATCATTGCTGAAACAATGGCGTATCGTGCACGTTATACATATCAGTTTGTAAGTTATCTCCAGGCAGCTCTACCACTTCAGCGACTGCATAAATACTCATCTATTGTTTTGTTAGCCTGTCTCCGCTCACCCAAGCCTTTGGGATCCTCCATCTATTCATTCAGCGTGAATAATGTGGCACATCTCATGTCAGATGGAAAGATAATAGTGTCACAATGCTGGCCCCACATCTCCCCATCAGCACAATTTACAATAGGCCATTCTGCCTCTCCGTGCCTCACATAGCTGCCCAGTGAGAGGGTGATTTAGAGAGGAGCACGTGCTGTCCATACACAGGCATACAGCTCGGCCACATCACTCTTGTTGACCTGTGACCACTGATCCCTCCTGATTGGACGGCTTTGTTCTCTCTCAACCTCTCTGATGGCAAGATGCTGAATACAGTGCAGCCTTAAGAGGGTTCATCTTTTTCCGTCACACAGTATAATGTGTGTCTGTAGTGTTCTCTAATGTGCTCCTCCCAGCACCACACGTTGTGATACACTGTGAAACTCTGCAAAACACAAAGTATGGCTCCTGTGTTGCTTCTCTGACTTTATCCTTGTTTTTCTATTCCATACAGTGTTACCTGTCCCACACAGACTTGACAGTGCTGACTCAGCAGAGGAGGGGGTTTCCGAGACTCACTTAAAGTTTGAACCAAACCTAACACACAGCAATTGTAATTAGAGTAAATACCACCAGATAATTTATTGAGTTTTCCCAAATGTCAGTGCGTTATTGCCACCCGAGTGAATCAGTTGAACTTTCCCAAAAATCACTCTTTGTTATTACCAAAGTTCCTTAATCCCACCATCAACACACACTGCTGCTTCGCAAGCTGTTGGAAGCCGGTGAGTAAATAGGCAGGAATATTTGCACCGACTGACAGCACAACAAGATGTATCATCGCTTTAACTACACAAATCACTCAATCAATCCCCCCGTCCAGCTGTCGACCTCCCGCATCACTGACTTTCACACACTTCTGTTTTGCTGCTACAAGTGAAATAATTGTATTTCCGTGCAGCTAACACTGCTCTCTGGATTGTGGGATTAACCTGCATGAGCTGCTGAGCCCCCATAAAACCCAGCATTCCTTTTCTCCTCTCTGCAAAGTGTGTGCGGTTCGTCCGTGGTTGGGATGTGACCTGGCCCCAGTTTTGCTGTGTAGTAATTTGATCAAAAGCGCAAAAGCATAACGCTGAACTAGTGAAGCTTTAAAACTAGATTTTGACACAGGGAGCGAACCTGGAGATCATGGTTTCAGGATGAGGTAATGAAATAGGACCTGACTCAAGACCTCTGTCATCGACATTGTGCGATTAGAGATGAAGTTGTCCCTCGTGCGCAGTTTGTAATTAAGCCTCGGACGCATGACATATTTTTGGATACAAACACACAATAATAATAATTATAAATACTTTAAACATTGACACAGCTTTGTATTACGATAAAAACTATCAACTACTTAATGTTGTAAATATTGTAATGTTGTTGATGTGTTCAGCAAGGTCTCAGCTTCACTTCTGTCCGTCCTGGGAGAGGGATCCCTCACACGTTGCTCTTTCTGAGGTTTATATGGTTATTTAATAGATTTTTTTTTGACAGTTTTTCCTTACTCATGTTGAGGGTTAAGGCCAGAGGATGGTGCACCTTGTTAAACCCCTGTGAGAGAAGAGGAATCCTGCACACTGTACTGTGGACTTTCATCAGGTAAACAGTGAAACTGAGGCCATTCAAACACTTATACAGGCCACACCTCCTTGAAAGCGGCAAATCAGAGAGACGGAACTATCAGGCTCTCAGACCGACAGTCTGTTTCCATTTAACTCATTAGAAAAGACGACACTAGACTGTTGCGTAGTGTTGTCCTTCTGTTGTGTTGTCCTTGTATTTTATCATAAGTGGATATAACCACAAGAAAATTCACTGCAATACTCAGAAGTGACCCCGACCCTCCTGTTGCTGTGCACTTTAAGAAACAAAAACACTAATTCAACAAGGTATTACCCCAATTTTTTATTACGTGCTTTTTACACATTGAGGTGTGATAACTTTAAAATTTCTGATAAGCGAGTCATGCACTAATGTTTTTATGTTTCTACTCAAACAGGTATAGAAGCTTTGAGTGGATGATTTGATTTTCTTGTGGCCTTTGATTTTCTTGCAGAATTGTTTTGTATGATTTGACTGAAACACTTTTGTTCTATTTTAGTGTTCTATTAGCTATGTATTGTCAGATGTGACTCCTGTGCGTATATATACATAATTCTAGTTTAATAATCTTTTCTCTTATCATTATTTATAAAGTTGCTGCTCACGGTATATTCTACTGTGTTTGTTTGTGTTACTTAATGATTCCGATCCCTGATTGTACTTCACTCTTGTCCTTTGGCAGTAGGGAGTTTTTGGATAAAAACTAACTTTTACTTCCTAGTGTTCACCAAGTTTGATAGAACACACATAACAGCCAGGGGTTGAACTGAAGCTGAGGCCCACTGCAGCCGAACCCTGCCTCCTGACATCTAAATGGCATTCTGCCAGAGCTGAGCTCCGTCTCCTTGAGCATCACAGTGTTGCCAACTCTGACACGGCTGGCATAGAACATCCACCTTGAGACGCAGTCTCACACCAACCAGACAAAAGAGGAATGTCAACCCTGTCTCCCACAAAGGATATTTCTATTCAACTTAACTGCAAAAGCAAATATACCCTGAATTTTAAAAGGTGCATGACATCAAACAGACAGTTTTTCACCCTAGTCCGTTGGTTTGTTTGTATGTCTGCTTGATGATGAACAAACTCCCATACAGGTTTCCAGAAGACGTGGTAGACGGATGGGACATGGGTCATGACAGAACCCACAAATCTTAACATGGTCTGGGCAAAGAGGCAGATTCAAGAATAATTCTTCAATTTAACTTTGCAAGATTTTTTGACATTTTCCCCAATTTCTCAGGGAACAATACATCGATCTTGATAGGAGAAATAAGGAGTTTTAAGTAGACTGATTTCTATGAGTTTGTGTGAGTTGGTGCAGCTTGATTAAATCCAAGTAGACTGTTGGGCCTTATCAAATGTATGTGCTCAACTCAAACAGTGATATTCTAGTTGAATATTTTAACTTTTAGTAAATCTGATGCTACAGTGGCTACTCTATCTACATTTTCCTGTAAAACAAAGCCTTGGCACTACCAAGATCAAATTATTGATAGATGGGGGCTTCTATTTATATTAGTGTCATGCAAATTATATTACAATTGTTTAGTTTTGGTGTTTAAGTACATTTTAGTTGTTCATTAGAAAATGCAGATGTGTCACATCAGTCAACAGATATCTGTAAAAAGATGACACCTCCCTGTGGTGGTAGCAGTAAATTAGGCACATCGGCCTGTTTCCCATCCTGCTGCTGGGGGAAGCCACACATGCTCCACAGCCACTCGGCGTTTCCTTCCAGGTGGATAAATCACCAAACGGTTGGTCTGCACCATTCTCTGCCTGGCCACCGCACAGCAGCAGGATCGTCGTGTGTGTCTCTTCAAAATTGCGAAAAACTGCTGTAGGCTATAAAGGCATGTGGCAGCAGCTTAACCTCATTAATTATTGAAATCTTTTGACACGACAGTATGATCTCACGATAACCTTATCGAGCTGGATGCTTTTCTGCACAGCAAACAGGTAAACTGTTTCTCACAATGTGACTCAAAATATCTGCAGTGAGATGTTCATGATGAATCCAGCACATTTTTGTATTCAGTGATATTCCAAATAGTGTTTCCTCTGGAGAGTCACAGTACATTTTCCCAGCGTGCTGAGTGATTTATTACAGGGAGTTGTCAGTTTGAGTTCAGTTTAGAAAAGTGCATGAAACCCAAACAACATGCTTTCCACAAAGTTTAAACATGACCACCTAAAAACTTCTTTACACAATAGACCTGATAAGAAAAAATTGCTTTTCAAAATGATGTATTTTTCCCATTTAGTGCATTATTTTTCATGTTGTTTTTTTGTTTTTCAGGCGCCTCTCATGAGCTGGAAACAGAGCTGAGATTCTCTCAGCAAGCGGCGAGCTAATAGCGGCAACACCATCACTCATTCCGCTCTGCTGTGTCTTTGAAGAAACCATTGTATCTGCCAAATCCATCAACCTTTCCCACAGAGGCGTTTGCCAGCCTGTGAAACTGATCATCTACCTTGGGGACTGAGGACCATAGCAGGGGGAGACATATTTTACAGCCCTCTTAAATATTTGATGCAGGAAAGTGCCATGGGCCCAGCCATAAAAAGTTGGCCAGGTCACTCTCAATCAGCCCAAAGCATCCTGAGACACTCTGAACACAGACATGTGATGAATCTGACTGTGGCTGCAACACTTAATCAAGATGGAATTCGGTTTCAGGAAGAGAAGAGAAATGGGACTGTAGCGTTCTTCAAGGTAGGGCGGTCAAATTTGCATTAGAACTACATTATCTTTGGATTTGCCAGGAACAAACGATTGTAATCAAGTTGTGGTGCACCTATCTGTACGAGCCTGCATGAATAACAATGTTTACTTTAGGTCAAGTCTCCCACCAGGAAGCCAATATGTTTCTTAACCATGATTTTGCATCCTACGACCGTGTAGCAATTCTGACAATCAGGCCTGAGACAGAAGTTTGCAGCTCCTCAAAGACCTGCAATCAACATGTGTGTTTTATTAAACTCGCTGCTGCCCCAAGTCAAGTGCTACTACTGTTGGTGCTGTTTTCCTGAAGTATGGACTGCTCTCCTGTTTGCTCAGACTTTCATATTTTGGTTCCAAGTAACTTTATCACGTAAATTCAATGTAAAGGAAGTGTTTTATTTTATGTTGAGTTCTTAAATCAAATAACTTCAGAGTGATTTGATTAAATAAAGTTAAACTATACAAAAGTGTATACATTAAATACAATGTATTAAACAAAGTTACATGGAACTTTAATATGTAATTGAAATATGTAAAGTCAGTATTGTAGGAGCTGATAGCAACACCCTGGAACAATCAAACACCACTTTGCAAGTAGAAGAGAAGAAAAGCAAGTTCACTGTAGTGGTAATGTGAAGTTAGCATCATTTCATATTTGTTTGCATTAGCAGGGGATGGCATCGCATTCATTGAGAAAAACAAACTGGGTTGGTTTTATGTCATTTTATGTTTATAACTAAATTAATATAATCATAGTGCCTGCCTGCTGGATAGCTTTGATAAAGGTAGACTAAAACATGCAGTTGCTGGTTTTGTTACCAAATGATCCCATAGAACTGAGTTTTTGTTTTGGACCCTCTCATGTCCTAGATCTCTTGCGTCGATTAAATGCTTGTGCAAGGAGGAGTGATTTGTCTTCTGTCACTCTCCCTCCTCTCCATCTTTGCTGTGAGGGCCCCTTCTTCTTTTGCCTGGTGAAGGTTCCACATTTCCTCTACCTGGGGAGAACAAAAAGTACTATCCCCCTCCTGATTCAGCTGCACAGTGCCAGACAATTGGTTCCTTCGTGTTCTAAATCAAGCCTCCACCTTCCCACATGATTTGGTATGGGGCACAGTGAAAGTGAGGCCAATTGGGAATCAGTGTAAACGCTGATGGTGGCATTATTCTGTATTCTTCTATTATCCTGTAGCCATTACACTGTGACCAATAACATTTACTGTGTAATGATAAGGTAAAGCAAAAAAACATTTCTATTGCCACTTTAATCACTACTTTAACAAACAGACTGTGGTTTCCACCTGGAGTTGTTCTAGAAAAAAAGCAAGTCTTCAAATGTTGGAACAAAATGTAAAGAGATGTAGTTGAATTTATCAAAGGTTAGTTAGTTAATTTGACTGAAATTTCAGATTCGTGTCCAGAAATATATTTTTTCTATGTCTACTCAAATGTATTGTCTTTTTTCCCAGAAAAGAACATTTCTGGGGAATCACATATTTCCCCTCTCCAGGCAGTATTCGATTTCAAACCACTGCCTGTTATTTGCTGAATTTTCTTTAAATCTTGAGTTGCTGCTCAGATGTCCTTGTAACTTTCACTCAGGCTTTCGCCATAATCATGGATCCTGACTTGTTGAGTAAGCGATAGAGTGGCTTCGGAGGAATGCAAGTACTTTGTGCAGAAAATATAATGTTTACCCTCATAATGATGAAAGTGGAGAGGAGATTAAGCCACGAGATGTTGTTTGATTTTAAGATTATTTTGTTGACATCTGACACATGAAGCCCGAGTGGCTCTTTACCAAGGATTACACAACATAAAAGGGGAAATGAAGGCAAAGTTCTGCTGTTTGCTGAATGAAAAAGCTTCAACAGGCTGCACTGTCAAAGCGGGAGACCTTTACTATTATTAAGACATTTTCAATGATTCAATGCATTTATTGTCATTTTAGGGTTGGCCTCCTGTCAGTAGAGGTCAAAGCACTGACTCTCATCCTTAAATTAAAGGAGTTCATATCCATATCTATTGAACAGTTTGAAGTACTGTAGACACTTAACACAAACTAACAAGGGTTGAGTTGCGTGTGGTGTAAGACCTTGTTCAGACCTGGTATTAACATCCATCCTAATGATCCGATCACAAATGGTCAGCAATGACTACAGCTGTGGATGCTCCTTAATCCGTCCTGAGATCCGGTCACATTCAGAGCTGGTCTAGCCCGCATGTGTCCAAATGTACGCCTCTCAGTGACGTACGTTGAATTGTTTGTAGCCTCTGCCACAATATAAACACTGATCACCACATAATGATTGATACTTTTCTTAAATTGGTCAAATCTTTCTTTTCACAGAAACGCATTAATACGGTCCCTCCTGATTCTGCTTGCACTCTTTCTCTCTAACTCTCTCTCGCTCGCACTGAAACAAACACACACGCACACACACACACACACACACACACACACACACACATACACACACACATACACACTTGTATGGTCAAATGGAAAACAGCTGTAAACTCACATCAACAGTAATGACGGACTTGATTATTTACATACAGTATAGAGCAGGGAGCCGAGATGTGGTCACAGGGGACATATTAAGGATGCATTTTATTGCCAGGTGTAAACACATAATGCTTTCCACTTGTGATCAGATCCCTCGGGACCCATGTTAATATCAGGTTACAAAGGGCATAATTCCTCTACAACCATGGCAGTCTTCTTCCCTTAAATTAATAAATGATCATACATAAAAAACTTTAATGTTCAAATGTTATATCTTATTGTATTATGTACAAAACGTGTGTCAGTAGCTGAGTAGTTAACGTCTATGAGATATATTATTGCATGTCATGCACATTACCATATCAACCTCTCCCCTTGTTTCCTGTCTGTTTCCACAACATCAACTGTCCATATAGGTAGTAAAAACACAAGGGTGTATCTATATACTGAGATATTACTGAGAGAAGTAACAAATGCCATGGAGGACACCTCTCAGCACACCAATCAGTGATCATTGTGTTAAACACATGACCTGACTTCATGCAGTGACACATTTTAGCCCACAAGAGTGGACCACTTGATCAGGCGTGGGACCTGGTTCAAGGCAGCTTATTTTGTATCTCTTGAAAGGTTGGCGGTTTAATCCCAGCCCCCCCACCCCGGTCTGTGGCCAAAATGTCCTTGGGCAAGACCCCAAATTGCCCCTGACGGCTGTGCCTGGAGTGTGTGATTAATGTATGATAGAGAAGGAGCTGCACATAGATGAACTGTGAGGATGTGTGTGTGAATGGGTGATTGACAAAACTGTAAAGTGCTTTGAGTGGTCATCAAGACCGGGAAAGCTCTATATGAGTTCAGACATGCCAATGATAAAGAGTGAATGAGAAGCTCTGAGGATAAAAAGAAGGGGAAGAAATCTGTCATCTGGGGAAACTGTGGGGTTGTAAAAAGCTCATTTAATCATTTTATCTGTCCCAGATGAATTGATTGAATGGCCTACCTAATGCTCGTTGTTTACGCTCATTATGATAATGTGTGCTGCTTTCTTAACTGGGAATGAGCAATGACTATTCAGTTAACAAGGGAAGGGCTTGGATTTGTTTTTCTTGTATATGTTCAAAATGTATCTACTTTTGCTGCTTTCTCCAGAATCTGCAACTGCGCTTTAAACCATCTTCAAAAACTGTCCCAACATGACATCTGACATGTCATGCTATTTCTTCTATCAATATGTCACAGCCTATAAAACAGTGCACATATTATCGTCAGGTGTGTATGATATTAGCTATGCAGAATGTTATAGTCACGCATAATGCTGCTCAAGGTGAGAGCTACATTGCTCTGGCGGCTGTAAGTAATGATGCTGTAGGGGCTGCACAGTGGGGGCGTTGTCACCTTGAAAATAAATCTAATGTTGATGTTGCTCACGTGTTTTACTATCGTAAAGCACTTGAAACTCGGTACAACACTGTGCCCTGCAACATGAACTTATTGAACTGTGGCTATTACAAGCATGTCACTGATCTGGTTCACACAGGGTTCTACACCGTTCTCTGTCTATATGTTGTCCTGCAGGCTGCATGGTCCAGGCAGACGGATTCAGATCTGTGAGTCTTCAGTGCTCAATCCAGACTCAATATCTTGTGACCTAATTTATGAGGATACGTATATTAGGAGTAAGAGAGGCAATTATTTAATGATGGGTTTTTTCAACAACATGGTTTATTTGTGGAAATGTGGCACACGGGATGCAAAGGTCCATTATTTAATTATTTTAGTATTAACCAGTCGTCAGCTGATCTGAAACAGGCCAAAGCAAATAGTGTTTACAATTTGGTCTGATGAGCAAAAACACTGGAATTACGAACTTTATCCACTAAATGGATTATACATTTATGATCCCTTCCTTCAGGCTCAACCTCTGATGATGGAGCGACTGCTTTTTCCTTCAGAATACACGTCCTCTTTCCCCAGGAGTCACCTCTAGTTCTCTTCAAGACCAGAGCGAGAGATGAGGCGTGAAAAGTGCACATGGTCGCAACTGTAAATACCTCATTACATTGCCCCAGAGGATACATCTGCACGGTGCAAAGCGAAGCCTTTGTTTTCTAAATGGGCCGTGATCTGTTTTCCTTGTGGAGTCAAACAGGTAAACCATTAGTCAGGCCTCCACACTCCTCCTAATCAATTTACACACTTTAGAACCATTCATCTCCATATCGCTGTTTGACTTCTATATTAGATGCAAAATGTCAGATACTGTAATAACGGTGAAGCAGGGCTCAGGATTATTGCAGAATCGCCCAATACAAATGATTTCTTTCCCTGTTGTCATCCTCTGGCAGTCTGCCGGCTGCTTCTGTTTTTTCCTGTGGAGCGTGCATCAGTGTATTGGAGAGACGTGGATGAAGATATTTTGTACTCATGAAGATCCAATAAGTGACGCATTGCAGGGAGGAAATTGACTTAAAAAAAGACATTGATATAATTGACAGAGATCAAAATCTATGGCTTTCAGTTACATTGGGGTTAAAGCTGGATTTCTTTTAAATTTTTAAGGTCTTGACCTTCTATGAAAAATCACTAGAGATAATGTATGTTATGATTTGGCGTTATACAAATAAAATGAACTAAAGGTAAGTGGTTTCTGACACAGCGAGGTAGCCATCAATAAATACAAATAGTCTACAAAAAAATGGAAAAGCTGTGTCCGTGGCAAAAATTGTATCCACACTGCTGCCGATGATACATCTACAGTTATTATTATAATTTTAATATATTTCGGTAAGAATTCCTCAATTGTTCAGTGTATAGGATGAAGTGACATCTAGTGGTGAAGCTGCATGTTTTTAACGAACTGAATAGCCCTGCCCTTTTCACAGAAAGGTCCCCCTATAGGGCCAATGTTAATATAAAGGGCTCATTTTAAAGATATTGAAAATGGTTTAAGTCTCAGGTGATTATAAACTAATGAAAACATAATTACGAAAATTCTTTTCCATTTTGGGGCAGCACAGAGGTGCAGCTAGTTGCAGCTCTTATCCCCACAAACTCTCTTGAAATCTTCCTCTGTGTCTTCTACATGTGTGTCAACGCTGTTTCACCGGGAGATATTTGTTTCCGTTTAGTTTTTGTTTAAGTGTTTGCGTCTGTCGCGTGTTGGAAGTGCCATCAACCCCCCATTTGCTCGCGGTGGATCCAGCAGTGAATCCCTGCTGTGTTCACACATAGAACTCTCATGAATTTCTACGGGCATTATACTAGGAGGCCAGGCGGAAAAGGTCTGCAGAAACTTAGGAGCCTTCCACCCGGATATTTGTGTTCACACATGGACCTCCTCTGGAGAAAATATGGAGGATCTGCAGAGTTCAATGCATGTCTGAAAGCAGCTTGTGTCTATTCGGGTATCGTCTGGGTTTCTCAACAGTTCAAAAACATGCAGCGTAGGTAAATTGGAGACTCTAAGATTTCCCGTATGCTCAGCCATAAGCTGGCGACCTGTCAAGGGTGCCACCCATATAGTTGCATCTATGGTTGTCATGCTGCCACACCACACTGCTATTTCATGACAATGTGACCAAAAAATATATATGACTGAAAATAGAAAAAACAATAGAGTTTGAGTTGGTTGTTGAAATAATGTCTGCATTAGACAATCAACAGTAAATATAAATATTTAGATTTTTCTTAATCCAAGCTTCATAAATTGAAACACTTTTAGATCTATCGGATCACAGTGCCTTAACTGGGCTCGTACCCACATGTATTGAATAACGACACATTGGATCTCTGATGATTACTGCCACTGATGACTTTTGTCTGGCACTTTGTTATGAATGAAGGTGCGTGTGTTGCTATAGAAGTAAGTGGCAAAATAGACTGGGTCCTGCTCAAACAAGAATAAAACATGCAGCTGCTGGATACGAGTTCAAAGTTCTGCGCAAGCCTCCAAAGTCATTTGTTCTACAAGGTCTGTACAGAGCCTTGCAGGTGTTTAATGGTAAAAAAAGGTACTCTTTGTCTTTTACGTATTATAAATGAATTTAATTTCTACCCTCAAATTAATAATTATCTGCATTATTCATGCTTTGCAGGCTGCTGGTCTTACCATATTTCTGCTTGGACCAAATTCTGAAAACCTGTGGAAATAAACACCGTACAAACCCCTTTTGTATTGTATGTGCTCAGAATATGAATATGAACATGACGTAATGTAACTTTCTCACTGCAGCATTTCGACAAGGGAAGGTGTTAATAACTCAGAAATAACATGATAACACCAGGGATGAATAGACTATTGTCTCTCTAGTTTGAACAGGTTTTCTTAAAAATGCCTCCAACACAGTCCAATATGGCTGTGGGACAGAAAGATGACGACTGAACCAGTGAGAGAGGATCAAAGTTACTCGCATGGCACCTCTTTGAACGGCTTCATGTGGTTTTGCACTACAGTCCCTCTGAAGTTTCTACAGCTGCCATTGAATTGAATGATTAGCATTGCTCTCCCTTCTCTCTGTTTGCATGGTTGTATTAGTCGATTTCTACCGAGACTATAGAGTCCCTTCAAAACTTGATGAAAGTGTGTTCTTCGAACTATCCACTCCAACAAAGATCGGTCATTGGTAATTTCGTTGAACTGACCCTTTAAATTTCTTGGCGGCCAAGCTGCAGCTCACCTTTGTCATCCTGAGATTTGATCAGACAGTAATAACTAAAAAGGAGGCACATACAGTGAATCCCACGCAGTCCCAGTTCAACGGTAACCACTGACTATTAAACTAAGTATCCAGCTTTGGATTTTAAAGCCAGGCTCGAAGACAACGCATCACAGAATGTTTTCCTCCTCGCAGACTCTCACTGTAATACCCCTGAAGATGATCTCACCATTTAAGCAGGATCAGGCTTGTAGCTTAAATTAATGGAACGTGTGGAGGAGCCACAGAGAAACAGATGGAAGGAAGCCAACATCATGCCAAACCATTGCTTAACAGAGACAGCTGAGCGGGCTTGGAAACAGCTACGGACCTCCCAAAATAAATATCAGAACTGCTGAATGGTGTGATCAGAAGAAATCCATCCAAGCTCCTTCAAAGCAGCAGCATTTCGGCAGGATTCAATTACAAAATGGGAAAGATTGTTTGGACACTTCTGACGGTCTTTGGACATGTGTGCGTGCACAAACAAGTCAGTAAGCCTGTGCACACAATTGTTTCTCAATAGTAGCTGTTGGATAAATGATGGGAAATACTTTAACAGGATTAGTATTCATTTTGTTGATAGTAACTGGGACGTTATATATCCAAGACAAAGATATTCACAAAATGAAGCAAACATCATGAATTAAATGATAAATACTTCCTTTCATCCTCATGGTTTAGTGAGTTTACCCTAACCATATCTTTATCATAGTTTGTTTGTCACAACCATAATCATTTTATACCTTAACTACACAGCAGTTATTATGCACAGACGATGTAGAAAGTGGTCATTTTAAAAAGGTTGGGATGCAATTCTGGCTTTTGCAGAATTGTCTCCTGTCATTGTTCTTGTCTGTCAGCAGTGACACAGCTGCACGCCTGCAGTGCAGCGGCACCAGCGCCCGAGCTGTGAAGTAGCTGCATCCTACATCCTGTAAGAGCTGTGTGGCCAATTGAGAAGGTGGCCGATGAATAAATCACAGTAAGAGCAGAGCTTGGCAGGAAAAAAAAGTGTTGTGTGCTTCGGTGTCGGAGAAAGAGCCCCACGGGATTTGGATATTTTTCGGGTCTGTAGTTCTGAAAGAATATAAGAAAGGTTTCTTCAAGGTGTTGGGCTTTGTATTAATTTAGTAAAACGCAACACATTTTTTCTTTTTCAATTTGAGAGAACAGAAGTACAAAAATACAGTTTGTTAGAAAACAACTACTGATGTCTAGATTAAGCATTTCCAAGAAAATCTCCGTAGCTCTTGTCTTTAGATATTGTTCTTGTTCACCTGAGCATGAACTCTTATATTCTAGTTAATATTCCCTATGTCATTGTTTTATGTGATGTTAAAATGTATACTTTTAGGTGGTGTTTGTTTCTGACTAAGGGATCCTTTCCAAAAGGCCATAAGTTGAATGTACTGACTTTAAAAATGTTTGATGAATAATTTGTAAAACCTCTACAATTAAAAGGTTGCCAGTTTGTGAAAAATACCTTCTATCGTCAGCTGTAGTTGGTAAATCCATCTTCCTTTCTACTCATAACACGTGAGGTGATGTCAAAGTAAAGTTTATAATATTACATTTTGTTTGCAGAGCTCTTTGCATCTCTTAGTAGTATAAGCATAAACACATACACTGATATCATCTCCCACCATTGTCCATTGTATCAGCTAATACTAAAAAAATCTTCATCCAATTTAAATCTTGGATCGATCATCAGTAATTGCATTAATCCTTTGTTAATACACAGCACTTAGTAAATTAATCAAATACATTAACTGAATCATAAATCACA
Source organism: Limanda limanda (assembly GCF_963576545.1). NCBI lineage: Eukaryota > Metazoa > Chordata > Actinopteri > Pleuronectiformes > Pleuronectidae > Limanda > Limanda limanda. The sequence goes on from NC_083653.1 coordinate 20,933,766, forward strand.
GCCTCTGGTATTAGACTGATCAGATTTGCAGTATCAAAATGTCAAAAGATGGTGCCCCCTCTAACAAAATGCTTATACCTGTATGGACTTCTCATCACAAGATCATGAATGTAACGCTACAGCCACGGTACTAAGTTTTCGTTTGAAAAAACCCCAATATTGTTTGGCAGAAATAGAGATGTTAGGAAAATAAGCTGATGACACTCGTAGCTGCTTCCTGATTGGGTATTTTTGGGCACAGTATGGCCTTCAATGATTAGTCAGGCTCCTCTCTCATTAGACCTCTTCTGGAAAACCCTCTTGCATCACGTCCTGGCCACACTGGACTTAAACTTACATATTTGCAACACTTCCTTTACCCCTTTCAAATTAAAAGCACTCCAGGCTTTCTTTTGACGGAATCCGTGATGATGTATCTACATCAATAGTGATGTAGCCTAAAAGTAGGTAATGAGATTAGCACCAGCCAGATTGTAAGAAGCACAGCAAATGACACACACAACTTCTATAGAGATTGTATTATATTTCCAAAAATATATGTACAGTCTATTACAAAGGTTACAAAGCAAAAAGAATTGTCTATGTAACAAGAAATTGTCTAATTAAATGATCTTCTTCCGTCGGGGAAAATACTTTTGACCAGTGAATATTCTCAATACTTTCATCACAGAAAAATAAATAATACATTGACAATTTGTATTACTGTACAACAAACTAAAAGGCAAAAATAAAGACAAAGTCAAAGTAAAGATGGAGATCCTATCAACTGTCTTTGGTCCTAAATGAGAAATTATGTACAACTGAAATCTTGTGGGTGACAATAATTCATCAGCAAGATATAAAAATATAGTGCATTTTCAATGTATTCAGAGCTCTCTACTGAGTAATATGTGTAAAAAACAATATAAATAAAATGTACAAGTTTTACAATTAGAACATATACAAAGATTCCCTCACATCTCGACTCTGTCTGACACAATCAACAGTGCTGCACTCTTTGGAACTATCCACCACCTCGCCAAAGCGGTGAAACTCATGTCCAACTGCTGTACCACAAGATTTGAAAAATAACTTCATACTCTATCAGCGATTCCTGATTCCGACCAACGGCCTACATCCTGCAGGTTCCTGTGTTTTATCTTTTTATGTGATTATGTGTGTGTGTGCGTTTTGCTAAAATACAGCCACAGCAAAACCTGTTTTTGTCCAAAGCTGAGTAAGCTCAAGAGAATGGGGGATGAAACAGGCTAAAACAGACAGTAAAGTGACTTTGCTGGTGAAGGTTACAGGTGACCTGGACGATGAATCAATTTAATCTCAATTTGGCCGAAACTGCTCTTTCTCCCAGCACAGGGGGAGGAAAGAGGGGATCAGAGGCATTATACCTTAGGGTGTGAGAAGCCTCAAGGGGCCCGGTTTGAAAATCAGAGCCGGGATGGGGGGTGGTGAGACAGAGTGCTGCCTGTGAACTGGGGAGTTTTGTGCTGACTGAATGACTTTATGCCGGTATTCAATTCAAAGGTCTGGCTAAGACCCAATTGCTGAGCTTTGCTGTATGGATAAAGTGAGGATGTGTGTGTTAGTGTGTGTGACACAGGGGCTCGAAGCTGCTGAGCGCGAGTCCCACGGGGACAATGGATCTGAAGGTGCGTCCATGACAGGCCGATACAGTTTGAAGCTTCCGAATGTGCGTTCAAGAGTGTTCAGGTCCTTTGTAGTGGACCAGTCATGCTAAAACACCTGATCAATAGAACAGCTGAATGTTTTTTGGTGGGTTCTAATAACTGGTTTCATTTTGAATATGGTTCCTAAGTACATGGTGCAGGCACAGTGATTGACATGGTCACACACTGAAGCTGCAGGGCTTGATTCCAACCTGTGATCGTCACAGGACAAGAGTCCACATAACTGGACAGCAAAGTTTACACATATGGACACTAAACATTAACAGAGTTCTACACGTAGTCAGGGCAATACTGCACTGAAGTCAAAGAGAGTTAATAACCTGTACAACACTGTGAATTACTGTGGTGGTTCACTGCAAGCACCTATACTGCTTTTGCTATGCACCCATATTTTGTTCTGACGACACTAACCAGAGAGAATTTAGATGAAGTTCACCAAATTTTAAATTTACAGGTCAAAAGCTGAGAGATTTGATTACCCATTTGTGCGGTACACATTAAACCACCACATTTATTTTAATGACAATATTTACTATTTTTTTTCATATTAGTTCAGCTTTACCCACTTTGAAAGGTGTTACAATTTAGTTTAGTTTTAATTTAAATGTAAATTCAATGAAAACCTTTAAAAAAAATAACTTCATCTGTGAAAATCTAGATTTATATCTCAGGCTGCAGTAGCAATAAAAGAAAATGCTAATGTTTTTTTTTCTGTTTACTGTGAAGTGTTTTTTCTTATTGAAACTGCACAAAAACACACTCAACGTGGAAACACGCCTTTTTTGCATGTGAAGTGGAGACAGATGGCACCAAATGGGTTGATTGGCTTTTAGGACGACGTCTTCTGCAAAACCCCCCCGTCTCTATTCTCAGTACACACCGTATGCGTATGGGAGAAAAGAGGAGCAATCCCAAGAGACACTTTAACGCATGTTCCATTTATGCCTGTGAGGGATGAGCGGTGGAGATGCATGAATAAACAAAGGTGGCTGCACTGGCTGCCTCCAGAGGCAGGGCCGTGGACTTAAGCGACACGATCAGTGCTTGACACACGTTCCCGCACTTTAACACCCAAACCCTGAAGGGGCGCTTTGATTTCTGGGCGGCGCGTTGGTGTAAGATAATATCAGCAAGGCTAATTGGCACCTTTCTTGTGTTTCAAAAGTTGCCTCTTTCATCTCTGCAGCCACTCAGTTAAACATTTCCCTGCCATGTTCGGTTTTCATCAAACCTTCAGCTTATCAGAGTGGCAAAGTAGGACATGATTATTTCATTTGATCACTTGGCACAGCAGTTTCTATTTTTTTTTGTATGTGTCTGACCACGTTCCAAAACCGTTCTTAGGTTAAAGAGGTACATTCCTTTTCTTTCCAGCGGTGACTGAATCTTTCCAAAGGGTTTGTCTCAGCACAGCACTCGCATGTGTTTATACCTAGCACCTTAAAAAAAAAGGATCTCAGGTGAGGACCATTTCTACCTGGTAATTATTGCTCTGTTAAGTTCATCTCTTCTTCGCTGACTGTGCCGCTTGTGGCGTTAATCCGTGTCTGCTCAAGTTCCAGATAGAAAGAAAAAAAAAAAAAAACAACGGGAGCTTGTCCGCCCTCAAAATGAATCGCAAAAAGCGTTGCCATTGAAGTGCCTAAAATAGTGGCAAAATGAATGTAACGTATTTTAAGGCAGTATTACGTCTACACCTTTCTTGGATCCACCCTTACAAATTCCTGTGTGCAACATTTTAGGCAAAATCATGGCAAAACAATATGCGTTGGCTTCAATTTCAATACAATCTTTCAACAGTGCTAAAACATTCTACTCAACAACCAAGTAATGGTTTCTGTGTTTCCTGTATTGAACACTAAGACAAAGGATATTGCTACTCGGATAAAGAAAAAAAGTCTTGTGATTCAAAGAAGAGTTCACATCTTCCGTCTCCTCGAGTGTTGCACTATTGGGAAAATTACTAAATACAAAAATGTGAAAGGTTGAAACCACGTCAAAAACACGGCCGCAAACAAGCACGTGAGGATAGCATGAAAACACCAACCACTGCAAATAGTTCAAACAGCCCAGCGTGTCTCGGCACAGACGGGGACCTTGGGATCTGTGCCGAGAGATTTCCCTCCGTTTTGGATAAAAGAGGAGTTTACCCTGTTGTCAAGTCTAGATAGAAGAGCAAAAAGCATTGCTGCATGCGCCACAACATGTCACTGTGGCAGATACAAAGAAAATGAACAGATACAAAAACAACGAAAGTGAAACCATTGCAAGATGTTTGTTTTTGTTCTCGTTAAAGGAAATCCATGGCCATGGTGTGCACTCAAATCATTCATTATGTTAAAGGAACATCAGCGTCAAACTCCTTTACAATGTGCCATTTGATATGTGGTTGCGTCTTTAAGCGCCTCATAAACAAACAAGAAAAGAACAAAGAAAAGTCTAGTCCAGGTAGTTTCTTTTTTTGTTACTGTTTTGTTTTTTGTTGCCCTTTTCCTCTCTTTAGTGCCCTCTGAAGATGCGGACCACAATCCTTCACTGAGGAACAAAGGAATGATTTCACTCCGGACACAGCCGGAAGAGTCAGACATAACAGATGTCTGTTTACTTTGAAGATCCTGGTAAAACGTCCCAGGCGCTGCTCCAGGTACGCTCTGTTTTCGTGATCGCCCCTGCCCGAGGTGGCCGGTCCCAGTCACACCTGGACACCGGTGCCGTGGAGATGGAGCATCTGGGCCCTCATAGTCTGTATGCTGCTCATGATCTTTTTCTGATGGCCCACCAGCGTGATCCCCAAGCTCATCACGTCCCTGGAAGAGAGGACAACACATCAATCAACGCACTGGACCACAGCACGGCACGAGAAACAAGTGAGATTTACAGCTTCAAGATTTTCATTATAGTGAGTAAGGGGAACAGACAAAGGCAGACAATCACACAGGTTTGGCTGTGAATTTCAATAATGCATTTTAACACCCATTTCAAACATGGTGCAGCAGGAAAGTGTGATCCATTTTCTTATTATTGCCACAATAATCATGTTTATACATTTGTATATTGATAAGTCATAGATTTCAACTGCAAATTAATTCCGATCATTTCTTCACTGTATTTTAATTTTGTGTAAATCTTTACTTTGAAAGTCAGACAAGGAAATGAACAATGATGCCCTTTGAGCCTTTTGAACGACTTTAAATGTGAAACATGTGTGAAGTGATCCAGTGAAATTTATCGATACAGCAATGACACAGATATAAAGCATAGAGTAGAGCTTGACTCTGTTTTTAAGGTGATTGCACTAATTCTGTGGAAACACTTTACTGAATTCATCAACACAAGTAAACATGGAGAAAGTGTAAAGTTTGCATTAATCGCAAATTAAAGCAGGAGGCTCAGGAGGATCAATACACAGAGAGACGTATGACTAAATTATGATTAAGTAAAGTAATAAAACAGGGAAATTTAATAATAAAGGCATGTCTCTGCACTTTGGGTAAATAAAGGTCGAAACCAATATCTGAAAATGTACAGAGTTACAGAGACTACAAGTCAGCCATGAAGCTGTAATTGAATGTAAAACAGAAGAAAGTAGATTCTGTTTACCGAAGTTTAGAAGTAACGTGTAAGTGAGATCACTGGCATTAATGTTCTCCACTGATGCTTAACCCCTTGAGGACTTCGTATCTACTCACTCGATTGACATCCTGGCCACAGATTCCAGGGAACTGTAGCCAGCCGCTGTGAAGTTGTCTCTGTATCGTTCCATCTTGATGGCTTCCAGCCACTCTCCCACCGAGCGGAAAGCGGTGAAGTCTGGTGTGCTCTGATCTAACAGTGGACTAATTGGTCTGTGGGATGAGCAGAGAAAGATGTTTGTGTCGAGTGTGAGAGGGAAGCGTTCCGCTGAACAACAGTCAAACCACACAAAACAACGACCAAAGGCATCCGACTGTGCGGTCAATTGCAAGAAGGGGAGAGGTAGCTGAATGGAGGCTTCCATCAATACAGAATTCACAATCAGATGTAGCTTGTCACCTTTCTGCTTGATAAATATTTTGGTTAATATCTTTATACATTCCCCCTCAGACAGTGTCTATATTGTAAAGTGCCTTTTTAACCAGCTGTAACCTCCGAGTCGCAATCTCACCTCTGGAAAATATGTTCTGACTGCAAATAGAATTCATTTGACAGACGTCAGAGCGAGGTCTGGAGTCCCCGCTGCACTTTAAAGTACCAGGAACTCATTATAGCGATTGATTTAAAAGCCCTGCTACTGACAATAAAGCCATGGAAGCTGCTTTGGGGTATCGATCCCTGGGGATTTATCTTTCATCTGTGAACTACAGACGCTAAATCATAAAGTGGACACTTTGGATCATCCACTAATGCACTTAAAAATAAAAGCAGAAGTTCCTTTTTTTGAATGACAACACATTTTTTTTTAAATGAATCATACTAGGCTTTGTTTCCTTACCTTGTACACGTTCCCACTGGGGTTTTCAAGGTGTTGGGGTTACGGATCATCTTATCGAGGATGCCAACTATCTGATCAAATTTGGGCCGTTCGGCTCGGTCTTTCTGCCAGCAGTCCAGCATTAGCTGATGCAGGCCGGCCGGACAGTCCATGGGGGCTGGAAGACGGTAGCCCTCCTCTATCGCTTTAATGACCTGGAAAATGCAAAACAGATGGACTGTTGGTTTCAGCATTAAGTATCACCCTAAACCCCAAACCTTTAAGGTATTAATCCCCAGCCATAACCTTTACCAATCACCCAGCCCCTAAACCATTAAGAATCAGCCTTAAGTATCATGCTATCTCCAACCCCTTTAGTAAAAAACCTTTAGTGTTTTTACCCAAAGGAACACGGGGCGGAACTGGAGTAGATGATTAAGTGCCAGTTGTTTTCTAATAAGTAAAAGTAGCTTCACTGATAAGTTAGGGGAGTAATTGAGGACTCATACATTTCTGATCATACCCTTGTGAACCTTACTCATGTAAAGGTTAAGGGTAGAGGAAGTTGCACCTTGTTCTGCCCTATGATTTGTGAATATGGGCTATACAAATAAAATTTGACTGATTGATGCCTGATCCCATCACAGCAACACAACAATCAGATACAAAGTACGTCCAACTGTTTTCTCTTCCTGAATGAGGCTGCCAAGTTCTTCCTACTGTATGTCTTCTTTGAAACAAAACTACCTGAAAGATATTGTTTTAAAAGCCCACTTAACCAAATTTATGTTTTATGTCCATGTCATGGTAATTTCCATCATTGGTGGTGACATTTAATTTATCAGTTTGACTTCTGAGATATGGATTGTTTTCAGTTGGACAATGGAGTGCTAAAACGGAAAGCACATTAACTGTAACACATTCAGACAAGTTTTGACCAAATCCTCCGGTTCATTCTTATTAACTGGACCACTAACTTGGAAGAGAATCCTGCAAATGGAGCCAGAGTCTCCACAATAACAGTCAGTTATGTGTTTATTGTTGTAAGGTTTTGCCTAGACTAGTCACAATGTCCCTACGTATAGGCTATGAAGCTGGTGAGAATAATTTGTAGATGTTTACTAAGATACTGTATACGTCCCAATGCCACAGTTGTTTTACCTTTTAATTAAAAGTATTGTCTTAGCCAAGATTATTTTCCCACATTGTTTATATGTCTAAACAAAAGCCTCTGATGAATAATAGATCCACGATTTCTGTCGTCACCCCACTTAATGCAGGAAGTTTAGCATTGAGTTCATTAAAAGTCAACACCATGACAACAGTAGGTGCAGCGGGCACTTTGATTTGAGCCCCTTCCTCCCTTTCCTTTTCTGTGTGTATGAGGGGCTGTGTGTGTATTTGTGCACAATGTATATTCATCAGCTATTCCTGTCAGGACCTCGCATACAAGAATGAGTCATGGAGGGAAAAGGTGTCAAAACACTGAAACTGTTGGAAAAAATGCAAATGATGTTCTCCCAGCATCCACGGAGGATGTTTGCTGACGTCTTGACAAAGCGCAAAAATTTCTGACATTGATGTCTGTCAAGTACTTGAGTGGCAAAACACCACATACTCCATTCCAATGCCCAGACATCTTGTTTAGCATTTCTAACATCTGATTGTTCAATCAGCACGCCACTGCTCTGGAGCACCAAAGAATCTTAATCATGTTAGGCCCCGGTGTTGCGGGTACTGAATACCGGGGCGCCATGGAGGAATCTTAAAGGCCACAATCACTCGCCTTCCACCATCAATCAAAATGTGTCAAGAGTCAGACGATAAGAAAAAGCTTTGAGTGGTCTGGCGCGGTCGGACTCCATCAGTGGGAGTTAGCAGGGAAGCGGCAGCAACAGCACTGTGTTGTGCTTTGATTGTATTAGAGATACAAGCAATAGTGATTCTAACATTTCAACAAGACTTATTGTCGTATTACTTTGGGATACAAGTGCAAGGTGATGTTTCTGACTCATCTTAAGGTTTTGAACTAATCCAATATTAATCTTGTACAAAACGATTGCATTGTTTGACGTACAACTAGAAAGACTAATTATCTTGCAGGGAATTGTGCTAAATATTTAATTTAAAGGTGTCAAAACAACTATAACCTAGGTACTTAATGAGGTACTGTATGATTTAGTATTGTACTTCCATAAAGTTTGGGGACTCAAAAGGGCCAGATAAAAAATAGTGGTCAAAATTAATGCTGCAGAGAATCATATTGTTGCTTGTTTGGGTGTAGCTCTGAAAACATAATCTGGAGCATACTTTCTATTAAAGCCCGTCATCTTTTGCGTCTTGGTGCTTAGGCTAAGTTAAGCCTGATGACATCACAATGACATCAGCAGGGACTATTTCCTCACACAGAGGACATCATGAAGCTGTTTTCACAGGTTGTGTCGTACCCTGATAGTTAAACCTGATATGTGAAGTAGCACTCTAACATCAGAGCTTATCTATGACTTCACAAATTTTGAATTCCACAAGGGAAACACAATCAGCAAAGTCCGGGTAAACTTCAAAATATGCACGAGTTGTGTGTTCTTGGTTCAACATTGCCACTCTCACTGGTTCCCATTACCATAAGTCATTATGAACTAAAATTTGAATCTGAAGCATCCTGCATGACAAGTGCGTTCCACTCCTGTTCTTCATATTAATAGCACCATCAAACCCACGTTCTAAGGACTTCATTTTTATGCCTGTCCCATTTCAGGACTCTTTCTCCCTCAAATGGATTTAGACTGCAAGAATCAAGCAATATTTCTTGAACTAATTAAACTCAAGGTTACCATCCCGGCTGAGCTGTTCTCATGAGAGTCCTGCACGAGAGCCTAAAATGAAATCCACAAACTGGGTTTTGTCAGAGATTTTCTCTGTTTTACTGGGACAACTTCATCAAGGAGAATAACAGATAATGCTGTTTTCTTAAAATTTTGTCCCCTTCATTATCCTTAGTTTAGAAAGTAGTAGATAGTTAAGATGAAGATCAGAGGTAATGCATATCTGCCACAGTACCACCACTCCTTATACTGGTTTGTCGTTTGTAGGCAATACATTATTGATGGTTTTGAAATTCAAGATTCTTAAAGAAACTCAGAAACATGAGACCCCACAGTTTTTCAGTGTCTCTTAATCTGTCCATATATATACTATATATATTAGAAATACTTCTACGATAAAAGTATTGATTGCTTCGACTACAAAATGTCATAGTGGAGATTTCAAATTTCAAGACCAAAAACAACCTCTTCAAAATGCATCTTTTGTCTGACAGTCCAAAAGGCAAATAAATTAATCATGTTGTTATTATGATATAAAACAAATACAATCTGCAAGATGACAAGTTATTTAGATATCAATATTAAAAAAATGCTGTGTGGTTATTTTTTGAGAGGAAATACAGTTTTTCCTTATTTGAAGATGTCAAACATGAAACATTTCTATGGGGCAGTAACTCACATCTTGATTGGACATGTCCCAGTAAGGCCGTTCCCCATAGGACATCACCTCCCACATGACTATACCATAACTCCACACATCACTTGCGGAGGTGAATTTGCGATACTGGATGGCTTCGGGGGCGGTCCACCTCACAGGTATTTTGCCGCCCTGTCCATAAAAACGCAGGTCAGTGGCTGGAGCAAAGATCAAATTCATAACATCCTGCATCTTCCCCTAGAACATCAATTGGAGAGAGTGTTGAAATTACACACAGGGTCAGAAACAGAGTACATTTATAAACAGCTTGGAAATGTTCACAACTGCAGGCTTGTTGGCTTATTGTAAATAATAATAAAACATATTAAAACACTAAATTATTAGTAAGCAAGAAACACAGAACCCACCATCAGTAACTTTAAGATACCAGACTCTACTTTTTAATATTCATCTGGATGAACTGCATTGGCATTTTTTAGATAATTACCACTTGAAGTAACTTATTACAGTTTTAGCAAAGCAGCAACTATGTTATTTTGATCTGTTCATTGTTTTCTAGATTTACTTTATTAAAGATCAAAGGAAATAACAATTTAGTCAAATTTCTATTTCATGACTTTGACAATTACTGTATCGTCCCTTTAAAGTCTATGCACATATTTACAGTTTTGATAGGTCAATATTGTATGTTGAACTACATTGTTCCTGTTTTTTTCTTCTAAAATTTTTTCTATTTAACTGTTTTCCTCTATTCTCACTGGATTTATTTAAATGTGATATATTTCTATTTTATTAAATTTTTTAGTAATTGATATTGTAATTGTTTAAGGTGTTTGTGATGGACTCATGTGGTCTATGGCTCCAGTACAATGTTAAGATGCAAAAAAAAAACTCGACTGGAACATTGTTTTTATATTAAATTCAGTGTAACCTGTGTGTTTTTATCAATGGCTTATATCTTATCATTTGTAAATGATTACTAACATTAGTAAAGCATCAGCTTAAACTTAGAAACCTTTTATAAAATGGTGCTTTGTGAGAGCTTTGTGCTAAGATATAGGCGCTGCAGACTACTAGGGCAAACCCTCACACTTCTGCTCTATCTTCATGCGCAGGCTGTGCCTTATTAAGTAGAGAGAGTAATTGCTTTAATTGACTCACAGATGTTGTATAGACAGCCTCCGGATCATCGTCGATCACCCTGGACAGGCCGAAGTCCGACACTTTACATACGAGATTGCTGTTGACGAGGACGTTTCGCGCAGCCAGATCTCGATGGACGTATCCCATATCGGCAAGATATCTCATTCCTGCCGCAATGCCCCTCAGCATCCCCACCAACTGGATGACTGTGAACTGACCATCGTGTTTCTGCAGGGTACAAAGAAGCACAGGCGGGTCAGCCATCTTCGCTGACCATGGGGGAAATGTAGGTCACAGCACTGCAGCAGCTCCAGCACAAGATTTATGATATTTGTGTGATGCACAGATCCTACTGCAGACCGCCTGCTCTTTGGGACACTTTCTGATGTAAAGAAAAGTTATAAAAGATGCTGCTATGAGCCTCCTGTGCCTCTGAGGTGATACTCACCCTGAGGAAAGCATCTAATGAGCCGTTCTCCATGTACTCGATGACAATCATGACTGGTTTTCCTGGAGAAAAAGAGAGGAAAAGAAGGAGAAAGAACCAGAGAAAAAAAGGAGATGATTAATTTAATTATAACTACATTTTGTTTGTTTACAAAATACTTTACAATAATGGACTACGCTGAAGCAGCTTCTTAGTTATTTTTAGGTGCGTGTTTCATTGGCTTTTAATTAAAAGTTACCATCTGCTCCTTTTATTACAGTGACTAAATGAGAACATATTAAACAGGGAGTTTGGCAAATTTAATCAGATATAATGTCACTCTAACTTTGACGCTGTTACATTCCAAACACAAACATGTACTGATGATGAGATTTTAAATAAACCTATATAGGCTTTACGTTTTCCTCTTGCCTTTGTGCGTATTTACCTCTTGTCACAACACCTTCCAAATGAACAACATTGGGATGGTCAAACTGTCCCATGATGCTGGCCTCGCAAAGGAACTCCCGCCTCTGCTTCTCTGTGTAGCCCACCTTCAACGTCTTGATCGCCACAGACATGTCCCGCTTTCCCGGCAGCTTGAGCCGGCCGCTGCACACCTCCCCAAACTCTCCTGTGGGGGATGAAACCATTTGTGAGTGAGCGATTGGTTTGGGTAGGTTGAAAAAAGAAAAATCAAGCCCCTCACAATGACAAATGTATTAGTGTATTTTGAGACAAAGGAGCTGCGCTGTGGCAGAATACAAATTGGAGTGCGACATCTTGTTATACTCAGGGGAGTGTAACCAAGACCTATAATAAGACATGCTAGAGATGCATAGATACTGTCATTGACCGCCTCCGTAAAACCCATGTGGCAGCAATTTTTCAGCAGCGGGAATCTCTGCGACTGCCTCCACCAGGCACACATTAATTGCAATGAACTTTTTCTCCTCTTTGCAATTGCACTATCAATATACAACGCATGAAGCTGTGTCCCTACTCAAGGTGTAAATATTTGGCTGTCAGCGTGATATATGAGAGCATGCAGTGACTAAACAGCACAAGCTGAAAGACACAGGATGGGCTCTCACCTGCTCCAATAACCCGCTCGATTTTAATGCAGGAGGCGTCCAGCTCCTTGGCAAATTGATGGACAGCCCTGCTTGGGTCCTCGTACGTCTCAGGGTCGATGTAGGTTTTGGTGCCTGGAAATTTGACTGTAGAAAGGTAAGAGGATTACTGTTACGATTAAATATGCACACTGTGCACCATCAGGCACTTGACAGGCAAACGATTGCTAAGACCAGTGATTCAAAGGGAATTGCTGAGCAGTAAGCGGCCAGTGTCAGAAGGGCTTTCACGCAGGGAAATTCATCACAATGGGGAAGCAAAGATTTGAGTAACCTGCACGAAGGGCCTTTTTTATGAGGCTGCGAGTTACCTTTGCCCTTACCACTGCACTGTGGAAGAAGAAGCTGCCTAACAGCAACACTACTTCATGTACTCGTCATACTTGGAGTTTTTATACTACATGATATCATAAGGGATGCAGAGCTCTTTAATTTTCTCCTAAACCTCTACAGTGTCTCATGTTGATAAAATATCAATGAGCTCAAGGAAATAAACTGTACAAGCAACGTAGTGATTAGATAATGTTTTTAATTTTTTTCTTTTTAAATTTTTTATGTTTTCATTTTAAGTTGTTAAAAATGTTAAAATGTGAATTGCACCTGACATCTTTTACTTTTCAGAATGAGACTGAAATCATGATAACATTTTTCGTCAGTTTGTTGAGGCTGGGTCAGTAGTACTGATGCAGATTTTCAAAATCACATACAATTTTGGGGTCTGACTTTATGCAGGACAAATACTGTGGAATCTTGTATTTAAGTTTGTGAACCCAAAAGTGATAAAATCATGTTTATGAATTGACCCATTTGAAATGAGCTTCTGGATACTTACAAAGAGCTTAACATGTTTTCAAAGTTAAGTATTAACGAATTTTGTCCAAGCAATGCAATATGAAGCTGTGAATTCATTATGTTAATGTTGATGTTTGTCTTCATAGTTCCATCCCCAAAACCCTAGGACATGTCCACATTTTCTGTGGTCAAACAGGAGCTGGCTGGGTCCTGTTTTGTTGTACAAAATCTATAGTATCACGTTTTGCTGGATTTCACTGAAATTGAAATGAATTGGTCATAGGTTTTGATCCCTCTCTAGTAGTGAGTTCAAATCCTTAGAGTATTTTCCTGTTGCATCACCATTTACATCTGACTGGTGGTGGTGGTTGTTGAGACTGCAGACAATATTACAGCAGCAAAATACCTCATAAAATAAATCATTTATTCCAGAGTGTATGCTGATTTAAAGATGACAATAAGTAATTATAATCTGACAATGACGCTAGAATTGAACACTGGTGACAGATAAGGTAATAGAGGACTGAGGTCTTTTCAGTACAGAAGCTGCATTATCATGAAGTAACTAAATGAAACTAAATGAGATTTTGTGCGGGAATGAGGGACTGTATTTTAATTCTTTTGCCTGACTGATGCCTCAGGCGAGGCATTTAGGACTGAAATCCATGCAATTTCAAACAATACTGATATGGGACTGGTTCATGAATATCCATGAGGTGAGAGTGGGAAGCAGTTTGCAAAAAATAAGGAAAAAACCAACAAGGTTAGATAAAGGCCAGAGACGTTGAGGGGGTTAACGCTTTGCACAGTTCCCCAAATTAACAGCAAATTACAGTATTATGCACTATTTACTGAACATACAACCCATGGGTCCTATTACACTGTGCGTTTTAAATTTCACTGATAACAATATAACCTGTCAACTTTAAAATTTAATGAGCACAGAGAAAAGAGTGCAGCCGGAGCACATTGGATAAACAGTGGACAAAACAGCACAGCTGAAGAGCGAGCTGGAAAGAAACCGCTCCTCTGTTTATAGGAGAGACGTGATGGTGGCCGAGCCAACAGCGTAAATAGAACGAATGTATCCCGCTGTGGCGAGGAGAGATTTCACTCCACTTGCTCCCATAATTGCTTTGTCCATTCCAGATGTCAGCGGATCTGATAGGAGACGTCTTATCACGACTTCCTCGCCGCGACATGGCAGACAAATTGTGTCCATATGTTGAACGCCAGCGCTATCTAGCCTCTGTCGCCCCGGCAGCGTCTCGTCATTTGACATTGCGTGGCAGATCCCTCCATTAAGCCCGACACTCATCTTGTTTGTGTTTTCTCCGTTTTCTTTCCCTGTCTTTCTCTCCTTCCTCGGCAGATGTGGCCTGTGGTGAGCCGCTGAGGTGGATCTGTCAGGCACTTAGCAGTAGCCAACCTGGGCTCGCCGGCACTGCCACTGCTCGAGCTGTACGCCGTGTGACACCCCTGACCCTTTGTTTCCAAATCAGCAGTTTGCCTACAGCGTGGATCATTACGGCACCACTCGGGGAAGCTGTCTCTCCAGGGGCATCATTAGGGGTGGTGTATGAGTGTTTTAAAAAAAACCTCTTACAGATAGAAGCTGCCTGGAAGCAGTGTACACCATAAACCCTGTCACTCGCTAAAAACCAGCCAAGTTATGGCTTTTACATTTTTGGAGAACCCTCCTCCCTCATGGGTCAGCCCTTTATTGCCTGCCTGACGGTTGTCACATTCATGTCTTTGACTTCTTCATCTCCACGGACTAAATCAAGCCAATCAGCAGCAGATGTCGGCCGGATTGTTTCCGGCTTCGACTCAAATCAAATGAACTGGGATAAAACAGTCATGCATGTGGGTGCTAAGGGGTTTAAAAGCACCATTCGTGTCTGTGTGTGTGGACACATACTTATACATAGACACATACCGTGTGTGTGTGTGTGCGTTTGTGTGTGTGTGTGTTTGGGCTGATGAATGCAGGCACTCACACTGGAAGTAGAGCTCCTCATCTCCCTCCTGATCCGCTTTGCTGTACCCGCAGTGCCTGCGTGGAGGGGGGGAGAGGAAGAGAGTGGCAAAAATCAACTGATTGGTGCGGGAGAAATAAACGCCCTAAATTACAAGAATTTTAATGTGGCAACTAACGCTGTGCATGACAAATCTCTTAAGACACCCAGCTGAGCAGCGAGAGGCTGCGAACCCAGAAGCCGCAGCCTGGGAAAGTAGCTTGAGTATCGCCTCATGCAACATATCAACTGCAAAGGACCGTTTAACATGTCTTTTAATACGAATTTATAATATCAATGTGTTGAAGGTTCCCTCGAGCAGGTGGCAAGACGCACGTGATTGATATGCACTTACTGTGGATGAAGAAAAGAAGAAAGAAAAGCAAGTGTTCATGCTGCATTCTTAACTCTTACAGCCCCATCCTGTTTGTACTTCCTGCACTTACAGCCACTGTGACTACATTTATTAACTCAGCATGTCCGGCTATTATTATTCTCATTTGATCTCTGGAAACAGCCAGTAAGTGTGTTGGGATAATTTGATCAGAATAGGTGATACAACTAAGAAATAACATCAACTGACAATAATATAATTTATTTTTAATGATTTGTGCAATTATTAAGAAATCTGACTACATGCGTCCCGTGAAAGTAAGATTGTTATTAATGATAGTAGTAATGGTTATTATTCATTGTTTTAATAAATAATATTGGTGGCAACAAGACATGCATTATTATTATTACACGTTTTTTTCTCTCTTCTTTTTGATAATATTTTTTGGGGGTGTGATTATTGTTGGAATACAATTATTATGATTATTAATATATCAAATTGGTTTAATTATTAAGATTGTTATAGTAATAATAACTTTAATTTATTAGTATTATAATATTTTCTTGAAATTTACAACATATTCTCCCCACCAAATGGTGATGGTATTAATACTAATTATAATAATAATTATCACTAGAATTTTTTCTTCCATTTTTATAGATAAAAACAACACACACACACACACACACACACACACACACACACACACACACACACACACACACACACACACACACACACACACACTTTACATTCTGTTGACTGGCCTGTATACAATTTTTTTTCCCCTTGTATAGTTTTGTCAATGTCTTGTCTTTTGCCTTGTAATGTAAAAAAAAATACAGAAATAGCAAATTTGTTCCCATGATGTTTTTTCTTTGTCATATAACATAACTACAGAATGTATGATCTGAAACTTGATGCCCTTTAAGGCTAATCATGGTGTGTTTTCCATACATGCGGCATTTTTGCATTTGCCACCTCAGAAATTCGGGGGAAACAAGGACTTGTGGGTAGTCGAGCGAGCCTCCTACAGCTTTCTAAATTAACTTGATTCATTTCAAACACTCGTGACCAAAAGTAAACACAGACTGTAGCTGCTGGGTTCGGTCGTCAAGCTCAAACTCCTATGGATCCACATTAAAGATCTGCTTTGCTGGTCGAGCTAATCACCCTTTAACTCCGCTCTGAGCTGTCGCATTCTTTCTATTTTGGGATTTATCTTTTTTAACTGGGGCTAATTATCCAAAACAATGAGCATTTTCAGGAACACAACCAGATGCTCGTGTTTGTTGCTGGTGTTACAGCACTTAACGTGTTATATTTGTTATAATTTTCATTAGTTTGTGCATACGGCCTGTGTATTTTCTTCATTCGATTTTCAAGAGAAGAAATAACAGCTGTAGAGACGACAATGTTGTTGAGCGCTGCAAAAGCATCTCTTGTGGACTCACTGCTGGAGTTACAGTCAACAACATTTTTCACTCTCTGCAGCAACACTTGTCCTCCTCAGTCGGCTGTGGAGAACAGCAACCGCAGGAACACAAGCATCCTTTTGAGGCATGTTTTCTCTGAGGACGGTTTGGATTATCCCCTCATCTGTTTTTCTACTTTTCATATAAATACGATGTACCATCACTGTGAAATGACTCATGCTCTTACTAGTCCACGGCGAAATCCACCATTGCTTTTAGCTTTTTCTACAGAAGTTTTCCTCAGTTCACTTCAAGGATAGTAAAACTGCAGTGAAACTTGTGACCTACACATTAACTAAATGACTGTGTGTGGATCAGGTTAGGTCGGCCCCAGCCCCAGATGTAGATCTGTCAGCATAAAAGCCATCTGGGCAGCTACAGTCTGTGATTACATTTGTTCAGAATCAGACAGTAAGAAGTATTTGAAAAGTCTCTGAAACGATTTTAAATTAAAAATTTACAGATAATAAGTTTAAGAGGCTCTTGCCAACAGCACCTATATATGCAGCAACCCTTTGTTTCCCTAAATCCCAACGACAGAGGTGGCAAAGTTAACCTGCAGAGTCACGGTCACATTTATGGGAAATACACCAGGTTGCAAAATACAACGATTATCCTTTAATGAGAGACGTCAACTATGACATTCAAGGTTAAAAACTCCACCTCAGGCGGAGCTCATGGTGTGTGGAACGTAATTATTGCTGAACAAAGATTGTGGGTTCTATAACAATTTAGGGGTCAGGGTTAGTTTCAGATGTGAGCGTTTCAATGTGAGATGACAACTGAGAATATAAATTCTTGAAATGGGAATTTACTGAGAATTTTGGGATGCGTGCCAAGCAATAGCACCATTTAAGGCAAATATTTGATTTTGATAAACCTTACTTTGAAAAGTATTGTATATAGTTGTATATTGTTTATATGGCTCAACATAGCTTAAATTAATATGTTATTGACTTGTATTGTATTTTTGGGAGACATGGTCGTCATTATCTGCTTTAAGCTCCAGTTGATCTTCTGTTTTTAAATCATCTCTGTGCAGATAGTGCTAATACTGATTCCAGAGGGATGTGCACAACATCTGTACATGCTGTTTTGACAAAGTCATGCCTCTGAAAAGAAGACAGACAATTCTTTGTCACAAAATGTGTCTCAAGTGGAGGCATCTGGGGCATCAGGAGGATCCACCATTAAAACAAGCTCTGATGAAATGCCATTCGTGCAGATGAAAACACAGATGAGAGGGAATGGGGCTAATGACAATGGGCAGGGTGCTGTGTGATCAGTGCCACACTTCATCCTGCCCTCAGGTTCTCTCAGTCACACAGGACTTCTTGCCTCATAATGGTTCTGCAAAAACAGCCTTAAAATGCAGTTGGTGCTGAAGAAAAAAAAAAAAGATGCATCACAACCCATTAGCACAGCATGCCACGAGATGATGGGTGCACTTGTGTGCATGTGTGTGTGTGCACGTGACGACGCCACAGACGTGGAGGCCTGTGAGTGACAGAAAGGCTTATTGACAAGCGCAGACTCACAGGAGCGGAGAGTCAATGGGGCCCGCGAGAGCGTACCTTCTCCCGATGATGAAGCCGAACACCATGAACACCAGGATGATGGTTCCCGCCACGGCCACCACTGCTATGATGATGACGGGGTTCTGCTCGCTGGAGACAATCGCAGCTGATGACACGGACAGACATGCAGAAAGACAGAAATGCACAGTGTGAACGTCAGCACATCAGAGAGCAAAAATCTGCAGGGCATAATTGAGCCCAATGAGCAGTATGGAGATTGATAACCCTCCCCCCCCCCACCCCCGCCTTCCTCTCCTTCCCTTGAAGAGTGGAGGAGGGACGCTTCTATTTTTGAGCCGTCCTTGTACACACGGCTCTACTGTTTCAGAAAGTGGGCTTAATAGTCCCAGACGGCAACGGCGATGCCCTTCATCTCAAACAAAGACACATTCAGGTTGGATTGTTTCCCATTCAGAGCTCTCATAGTGCTCAGATTGTTTGCATTGACACGCTGCCGATTGCTCAGAAGAACGGCTCGCCGTATAAAGTCAACGCAAGCGGTGTATATGGGGAAAAATTCATGCATTTTAAATCAAGTGGATCTGAGGCAAAGGAAATACTTGGGAAGATAATGATTTTTTTTTTTTTGTTGTCTGAATGAGGAGTGGGGATGAAAAAACCTGGTGACATTTGATCAGCTGTTACTCAATCAACCTTCAATGTTTCACCAACTGTCTATTTTGGGAGGAAGTGCCAGGACTGAACTGTCACAGTCACACGAGCAGGTTTCACTCTAGAGGCTCTCACGGAGGAGACTGCTGCTTCCCTGTGCCGGTCACCGACACTTTGACTATAGACTGCAAACTATAACCTTGTTACAGGGCACACTCTGCGTGTGGTATGAGTAATTAATGTGTCCTTTTGTGCAGAACTGTTGGCTGTGAGGAGGGTGGGGGCGGGGGGGCAGTATGGTGGGCAGGTTGGATGGTGGGCCTCTAAACTAAAGAAAAACTGATTCAAAAGGTGACTAATAGGGGAGCAAATCCTACCGTCCTATCCACTCCATTACATTTGTACCAAACTCTGTATTAATGAATCCTTAACATTTGTGACTGCAGACAACTTACTAACATTTGCTGTTACTAAGTACTATAAACAGCCTGGAGTGGAAAAAAACAAACAACATATACAGCCTCTAAATCCTAGTAATTAACACTGTATGAGCAATTTGTTTGAGCCCCACGTGAACAGAACATGTTAAAACAACATTTTGTGGTTTGAGAAGGAGTTGGAATCAGGAACACTTTCTTGGCAACCACCAGCTGAGCACAGTGACTGTGCACAACACCCCAGAGTCTTGGGCTGTGAATCATTCCCTTGTTCACCGGTTGCCTACATCCTCTATAATTTACACTGAAGAGTTTAGCCTATAGCAAGGGTGAAGCACCTTTTCCCTATCAAGAGCCAATTCAATTTTTATAGCATCGTTTGATGGCCATACTAAATTATTGAACATATATATCAGTGACTTCTCTCATGCAACGGCTACTGTGTCCTGATTACAACACACATATATGAGACTGTCAGTCTTCTCATCTTAGTCTGGGTAAGAACGTGAACAAGCATAATGTAGATATCCTTTTAACGTAGCACATGTCATGTTATTACCAAAACATTTAATAAAAGGAGGAATAGCACCTCCTTTATTGTAGTCTGAACTTTGACAATCATACTGTATATATAGTATCTATATAAATATATATATATATATAAGGCTAGTGAGCCTCACAGTATCACACTGAGACTATAGAGCTGATGTAACTGATTAGCTTTAAATGAGTTTATCCTCACGACGATACAGTAGCTTGTCCTTATGCTTTCGAGACTTTTTCCCATGATGTCTTCTCAGCATAAAGTCAAAGCAATTTGTGTTTCCTTTGCCTCGAAGAAAATAATTTCCCTGGGCTGTTACTGTAATGAGTGGAGACATTAACAGGTGGTTTTCCAGAGTGATGTGCTGATATACTGCTGCGGTCAAGGTGCACGCTCGCGAGGAAAAGTGGGACGAGGTGAAACACGATGAAATGAAAAGCACAAGTGAGACTGAATTACAATGACGCATCAGTTCTCACAGCTAATTCTCATCCTTTTACTCCCTAATAGCACGAGCAGATCAGAGACACATCTTTGTTGCATCCACTTGCTTCCAAAACATTGGGTTGGATCACATATGCAAACATTAGGTTATTTTTGCAGCCATGTGAAATGAATGAAACACACCTGACACAAAATCAATGGAAAAGATGGCTGGACTGAGTATGACATCAAATTGATTTTGACTGGTGAGAGTGGAAAAAGAAACACATTGATCTCTTTTTCAGCAACGAGTACTCGGCAGAAAAGCTGTCGATGAAACATACGATACAGTAAGGGTCGCACGGACTTTAATGCAGGACATTGCAACACTGCATCTAAACCGTGTCTGATTTTGCAGTTGGATCAAACCAGATCCTGAGATGAAAATCACAAGTCGTTTTCTCTCTGCACTGGCACAAATAACCTGAAACCTAATGGAAGGTCATTGAGGACAAACCATGTGAAACATCTGGATCTGAACTGAACATCACAACACAGATGCTGGATGCTGTTTACATCTGCTCATAGTGGAACATATCTGTTTACATCCCTGCCACACATGACGCATATAATATACACAAAACTGTAGCAGCAGCGGCAAATGAAAAAGTGTGTGTCCCTGCATATGTAGCCTCTGTGTAGCCCCCTTACCTGTGGCCTCCTCCTTGGTGGTTATCTCCAGTCTTGGGCCGAAGGTCCCATAACCCGCCTGAGTGAAGGCCCGGATCTGGAACACATAGGCCGTGCTGGGCTTCAGGTTGTTCACTGTGGCCGATGTGGACTTGGACCTCACCGTGGAGTAAATCTTATCCTTCTGATCCTGTGAATAAATCATTGTATTATTCCCAAATGATGCTGGGCAGAAAAACAAACAAACACCACACTGCTGTGAACCTCCAGCTCATAATTGAGTCCTATTGAAGTGTTTTTATCTCGACGTCTTTCAAATATACAGCAGATAGACTTCAGAGGATGTAATTACCCGCACTTTGCAAATGGAATGTATGTGGCTTTTCAGTGTCCATTGTAACATTCAGTCTGTTTACTGTATCATCTAAAATAGTGCAAAGCTTATTATTACTTTATCTATGGCAGCTGCGGACAAGCTTTAGCAGTAGATAGGCTTTTCTTCCAAATGTTCCCTGTTTTAGCTGAATTATTCAAACTTTAGTGAGACGCATCCATGTTTTCTGCTGCTGCTTTAATTTGCTGTGGATGCACCCTGAACGCTTCCCCTGTGTTTACTTGTTGTGATGAATAAAGCATAACGTGCAGTATATCTACATGCATTTCTACAGCACTAATTTCACCTGCTCGACAGGAGAGCCATGTCACTGCCAGGCTGAGTTACTGTTTTCATTCACTATTTAATTCCAGCTGCTCCTACTTTGCTGGCTCTTTTAAATTGCTGTTAAAGCCACCATCAGTGAGTGGTAAGGTTTCCTGGATAGATGTTGAATATCAAAACACTTCCAGTGGCTTTCTTAAGTGGCACCTTTTCTTGATTGATTTGAGGAAGAAAGGTGTATTGACAACAGATTAAAAATAAAAACCAGAAAGTTGAATCAGTTGGAATTGATTAGCTAAAAGGAAACCAGTATTTCTGTGAAAGAATACTTACAGTGGAAATCTACATTATGCTGAAAATAGCTATAATCTATACTTCCCAACCTTACAATCACATATTTGAGATTGATGATGTCGATGTATGAAATTACATTAGCATTTTTTTCTCATTATGCTTGCTACTGACTGTAGATTGAGGAAAACCTCGTATTTTGTATTACCATTTGATGCCCGGCCACATAAAGAACATAAGCACGTAGCAAAATATCGTCTCCATAAAGGAATCCATTTGGATGCACAGGCCACATGCATTGTGTACTTTGTTGTTGAACTGTAAATGCTTTGCTCGGCTCAGAGCCCAAATGGAATGCCAGGGTGTGTTAGGGGTGTAGTCGTTGTTTCCAATTTTCCACTTTTACAGCTGGGCAGACCACAGCCACAGTGTGTGACACAGGAGACTGATTTGTCAGTGTGTGCGAGAGGCTGTGGCCAGCAGGACTGGCATCTCCCTGCTTTTGATTTGCTGGGTTAAATTCGCTCCATTAAACCTTGCTGTAAAGAGCTGATGTGTTCAGACTTGAAACACAGGGAAGCAGTGCTATAATCTATGTCGGAGGGGAGAGGAGAGATTGATAATTCTGGCCCTGCAGCACGGATTGTGCGTGTGCTAACCTGAGCGACAGGGTGGCTGTGGAGAACTGTAGCCTGATTAAAATCTTATGAGCATCTCATTCATTATTGCAATTATGAGACGAAGACGGTACTTGCAGAATCTTGCGAATTCCACTCACAGCAGCGTGCCGACAGAATACAAAATGAAGAGTCTGCAAAAGTGTGTGTGAATGGAGAGATGGAAGAGAGAAACAAATGCAGAGACAAATCTCCGGCGCACTCACTTTTTCATAGTATTTGATTTCATATTCCGTGATGACGCCGTTGGGCTGCTGCGGCTCCTGCCAGGAGAGCTGGATGCTGCGCTGTTGCACCTTCTCCTTGATGACCTCGCTGACCTGGGATGGAGCTGTTTGGACAAGAACATGTCAGTGAGTGAAGGGCAAAGCCTCTCTGCACACACGCACACAGGCATACATACAGCCGGCCACAAGCGCTCAGAGACACTCACGAGCGCATGAATATTCATGGGATGCTTCTAAATGTTTGCCCTCCCTGATCGAAATTTCAATTACAGTGCACCCAGCGGAAGATAGCGTTACCCCAGGCCGTGGAAAACTGCAACATGTAGATTATAAATGACAATTCACTTCAATTAATTCCAACATTTCCAGCGGAACAGGCAGGCATTTACTCTCCGTGATGACAGAGCCATTGAAAAAGCCTGTTAGAGGGAGAGGGTTGTACCTGTAACCCTGTGACACCAGTCTTCTGCACACCAATTATCTAAGGCTCTCTGAATGTCTCATTTTAAGTGTCTGGCTGCCAGATTAAGTGCTATCACATTTAGATTTGCAAAACAGCTCAGATACAAAGTTATATTTTTTAGCTGTAGGGAAAGGGTTGTACTGATCTTATTACATGACACGAATGTGGGTTTAAGCATGATTATTGTCATTCATTTGATATAATCCTAATGTTTCTGCTGCAACAACTAGTGCAGCTGCTGCTACTGCTGCAAAAACACCTGTTAGAACTTTTGTACTGGCACAGCTGCAGCACCAGCTACTGCGACCACACTGCTGATTTCATTCCGAATCATTACTAGAATGGCACTCGGATATTGGATCTGCACCAAATTGCACACATTCATAAATATCAGTTCCCTAAATATGCTTGATTTGTTTCCAAGACCCATAAATGATTCTCTGTGAAATCAATGACAAATTTTGGAAAACTCGAAGAAAGATTGATTGATTTGAGCATTTTTGTGTAATCCTGCTAACACAGAGACCCTAACTTCTTTGGCAGAGGTAATAACACGGCTACTACTGCTGCTCTTGCTAGGCTTACTGCTATTAATACTACCACATTTACTGCTAATGCTAACTCCTCTCGGAACTGGTAAATCCACAATTTAATTTACATAAAAATCAAAGAAGACAGAGTTAGAAATAGACAAAAACTATAAAATTGTCTACATCTCAGAGATGCTAAAATGCTACATGACCCAGATGGGCTGGGCTGTTACTGTAATGAGTCGTTAAACATTTTGTACTTTTTGTCCATGTGAGCAATGGTAGAATTGTGTGTGTTTGTCACTGAAAATGACACAGCACATTCTACCTTGTTTATTGTTTATTGGAGTAATTTCCAAAAATATCAACATAGCCACATTTAGGGACCAAGTCAGAAAACACAGAAATTCCCCTTTAAGGTTTAATATGTCAATTCTATAAACAAGTCTAAACAAAGACGTATCAGTCAGAACCAGGCTTAGTAAAAACCAGTGGGAGAATCTGGCCCCTGCATCACTGTTGTGCAGCTGTGCTTGCTGCTTCTAGAACAAATTCCATTACCTTCACGTCATTACCATCATTATCTTAATTGTAATCAGCATCATTTGTACAGCACTATTCTCAAGGATCCCGGAGAGGAAAAAGATGGCAAGCTTTTTGGATTAGCAAACCGCACCCTGAGGAGACTATGCTTTCAAAAGATATGCTTACTGCAAATCTGCACTCGAAACAGCCCCAAATCTTTTCTGTAAACACACTGTGAAAACGTGATGACTCATCCCGCTCGGGGGGCTAAACGTATTAATTAACATGTCTTAGCAAGTTCGAAAAGCTGTCCCGGGAACGACTTGAACTCCGAGGTAGAAACCACTTCATGTCACGATACAGCAAAGTGCTTTCACATGAAAAGAAAAGATTATGAATGCAGACTTTGCACCAAAGAAGATCAGGATCCTAACATGACAGCAATCACATGACTTCGGTTCATTATCTCATCCTGAGCAACTTACAAATGAGGAGGTGGAACACCCAGCTTACTTGTACGCACTGACGCACCATTTGGCAGAGTGCCATGTTCCAAAACCTGAAATTTCACACTCTTAACCACGAGTCAAGAGACAGCGATATCCTATAATTGCCATGATTCTGAACAACAACCAACAGGAGACAAAAGTGCTTTTCCCCGGACGAGCACAACCTGCTGAAGCACAGAAGTGCCGTGCTCAGTGATCCAATGGGAGTGGACCTCGGCAGCCTTCACGCAGCCTGACCCCAGGTTGTTTTAAGATGGCCTGCCACTAATAACTCCGGCTGGATTAAAAGCTCATTAAGCCTCATCAGCATTCCTGACAGTGAAGCACACGAGAGCGGACAACCCGAGACCTTGTCAAAAACGTGCTGTTGTGACATGTCCCCCTGTGATCCACCCAAAACACAGAAACAATGTTTCCTTTCTCAGCGGCCGGTCAAAGGGACGATTGAGCTTTTCTCTCCAGAGTCATAACAAGCAGTTATTGCAGCTTAACTCCATCCAATTTGGCTGCTCTCTCTTCCCCCGCCCAGACCATGTCCTTGAAATACGGACCTTTCTCTTCCAGCGTCTAATTCTGGTTGGGGTTTATAGGCACTAAATGTTGATTCTTGTCTGTGTTTACTGCTTTAATCTGACATTTGCTTTCATGCCCTGCAGATGTATTTGTCTCCCCTGCATGTGCATAAAAAGACACTAGTTCAGGGTATATATTTACTCTGTTCAGAACTCTTGGACTCATTGATATACATTGCTTTCTCTTCCCCCGAGGGTTTTGGAGCTTCTTTCACTCTTTTTCTCAGGTCAATTAGTTAGAAAGAAAATGATTCACATGCTGTTTTGGCAGAGATGTAAAAAAAAAACATTGATTCCTCCCAATTGATGATAAAATCTCTTTTTACTTTTTTCTGTTTTGCTTCTTACTATGGGTAAAACATACTGTGGACTTGTTCCGGTTTTCTTTTTCTTTTGTCCCCAGCCTATAAATATTAATATGTATTCCCTCCAATGTTATTACATCACTGTGAAGTGAAAGGGGCAAACTCTAGCTATTTAGTATTGAAATTCCTTAAACTTGGAGGACTCACAAGAGACCTTCCATGCAGCAGTGGCAGTGAACTCCTTTACATTTGACAGGTTTCAAAGACCCTGGTTTCTTCACTTCCTATGAAGCTGTACTGGGTGGACCCACGGACAAGCTGTGGCCTTTTGAACACCCTGACATATCCTCACTTTCATTTCCTAGCATGGGGCTAGGCATTTTCCCAGCAAGTTCCAAAAATGCTGCACCCCATTAGCAAGTTGGCACTGTCTCAAACTACCGGACCCTGAGACAGATCTGGATTTCAGATATCCTGAGATATTTGAAATATTAGTACACTTCACTTCGATTAATAATTTAGCTCTTCTTCCAATTTCATTTGGCAGCACCCTTCACTGATTCAAGTGGCAGCAGTGTTATTGCCGGAGATGAGCTACTTTCCCACAGAGCTTGCTCTCTGAAGAGTGTGACGCAGGCTCAGGCACCAGATCTGCCCCATTTACCCCCCTTTGGCCTGCAGCTGTAGTAGCAGTAGCTCGCCCCCTCCTTCCCTCCCTCACCCCGCCATGGGTGACAGGCAGCCGGGGCCCCTGTGTTTCCACAGAGATCATGAGATCAGTGAACAGTATTAGCAGACCTGCTGTTCCACGGGCTAAAAAGGGGGCTCATTCCGTGGAAGGTGATTTTCAGAACGCGGAAGAAGTCGTTCTCCATCTTTCAGGGGCTGCCAACGAAGAGCAGAGTGGAGTGTTCACTCTCCAAGAACCTGCTTCCCTGGCTCTCTCTGTCTCACTCAGAAGGCAGCGCGCGACAGCCATTAATGACTGATTTGACATTAGGCCACTCTCAGACCTGTGGGGCTGGAAGCAGTATAATTGCCATGCAGGTCTTAAAGAGACTGTTTGGATAATGCATTTGTGCATTCATTTTGCAATATTAGAAAGTGTGTTAGTGACCCTGAAAAGCACCTCCTTTAACGCTAACTGATCCAGAAGCCCGTCTCCACCGTGTGCTGCATTTGAATATCTTATGAATACATTAGGCAGTGCGTTTTTTAATATCCTCTTCTTTCACTCAGCTGCCTGATTCGTCTCCGAGGCAAAAAGCACAGAGGAGGTAGTTCATTACATAAGTGTCTTTCTCCGCCTCCGTGCTCGCCTCGCAGACCGTATCGATGCCTTAAACCCATAAATGAATTAGTCCTATTTTCAGGATGCGCTGGTGTATGTTAACGCCTACGGAAACCATCTGTGTTGAGGTGCAAAAGATTCTCGGTGTTTTCAGAATTTTCTTTCATTTTAACCGGTTTTTAATTCGAGTTAGAAATTGCTATGTCTCTAAGGAAATAATAATAATTAAAACAACATCCTGTGAGGCCCAAATGGCTCATAAACAAACAAGTAAAAACAAATTTCACAAATCAATGAAAGTTTGTTGATCATCATAAGGCTGTGCAGTTCTGTCTTTATCAGAAATCTATGTTAACATACTTAAAATCCTCCTTTTTCCTCCCCATTATATCAAGAATTTTGCACATTGACATGAACATACATGTATGGTTCCATTCAGTTTCATCGCAGCAGAGCCTAATATTTACAGTTCAGTGGAGTCTGGATATTTTTCACAGCAGCCGGTGAAAGAAGAAAAGGAAAGCCTGGCGACAGTTTGGTCCCGGGCTGGGCTGACACTAACGAGGTATGACATAATCAAGATTACTTCAACTTGATGTTGT